>NW_027282027.1:207500-255676 GCF_046629955.1 Centroberyx affinis | reverse complement strand
GTAAAAAGAGATACAGACAGAGAGAAAGAGAGAGAGAGACTTCTTGCAGTTATTCACAGGCCCCCTCTGCCTACATGTCCAATCTGTTGTTAATACAGACTACCTCTCCTTCCAGCTTTTTTCAATTAGCCCCTCTTACATAACCACCATCCTGTCACATATTGGGACCATGGGAGGGAGGGAGGGAGGGTCAACAATTAAGAGTCACATGCACACACACACACACACACACACACACAAGCACACGCACGCAGGCACTGGGATCATGCATTTATTTATTTATACTGAATACAATTCCCCCTGGCCTAGCTCTACCCTGAGAACTTGAGGTTGTCATGGAAACTGTAGAATTCCCTGGGCAATGCACGAACCAGCTGGCATAGAGAGCTCGAGAGCGCGCATGAGTGGGGAGAGAGAGGAGAGAGTGTGTGAGAGCGAGAGAGAGAGAGAGAGAGAGAGAGAGAGAGAGAGAGAACTTAAAGAAACTGTTTCTCTCTCTTTCTTTCTTTCTTTCTTTCTTTCTTTCTTTCTTTCTTTCACTTACAAAATTGGTACTAATTTACTGTGCATTTTCTGGAGGCCCGCGCTGGCCTAATCATCCTGAATGTAACCGCTGATGGTCATTGTTGACTAAATAAAAAAGGGATGGAAACAGAACAGAACAGATCTCTGCCAGTGTGGGCAACATGGTTGCAGTTAACCCTCTTCACAGCGAAGTTTAGGAGGACAAACACAAGTTTGCATGCGATTTCACCTGTTCTCCACAAGGCTACAAAAAGATTTAAAAAAATATATAAAAGAATAAATGAATAGATACATTAATCAGCCTACTTAATAGATAGTAGGCCTAAATGATCAAGTAAATGAGTAAGTAGCCCTAAGTAAATAAGTAAATAAATATTCATGCATAGCCCATGCACATAAATACATAAATAGGCCTATATATACATTCATTTTTATTGTATTTACCAAGAAAGAGGCAAAGGAGGTCTAACCCGACCAGAAGCTTCCGTTTGGACAGGGCAGGACCAGTTATTTCAATGAGTTTCTTCCCCGCGCAGTTCTCCATCCCCATCCCTGCTGCAGCCAGGCTGCTCCTGTTGTCCGTCAGTTTGAGCTGCAGGTCCGGGTTGGACACGGGCACGCCCGCGCTTTGCTGCCCAAATTTGTCCAACATGACGATTTGCGCGTCCCTGAAGTTCAGAGTAAACTTGTTTGTATCAAAAGCTATCAAAACAGCGCTCCGAAATTCATCTGTTGAGCTGTGGAGAATTGATGCGAGACTTCCCGGGAATGGAATAATCCACAAGTTGTCAGAGTATTTAAAATGTTGCCTGTGGCACGTGTTCCTCGCACAGTCAGTCAAATCGAGGTGATTTTTTCACTTTTTTATTTCATCACATATTCCACAGAACTCGCCCCGACTCGCTCCGCGGAGTCCGTCACCTTCAAGATATGCGCCACCGCCGAGCGGAAAACTCCAGACGGGGTTGCGAAACAGAAGCTCAGGGATGAAGGATCAGCTGCTGGTCCGAGCTTCATCTACACTGTCATTTTAACTAGACGTCTCTCTCTCTCTCTCTCTCTCTCTCTCTCTCTCTCTCTCTCTCTCTCTCTCTCTCTCTCTCTCTCTCTCTCTCTCTCTCTCTCTCTCTCTCTCTCTCTCTCTCTCTCTCTCTCTCTCTCTCTCGGAGGTAAAGATGTGATTAGTGTCTAACTTCCAGCTGGCACCCGTCAGACTCCCCATGGAACAGAAGGAGGAGGGGTGCCGTGTTTCATCAGATGTGTGTCACCGGGCACGATGCGATGATGAAGGTATTACTATTACTACTTTCCACTATGATTCACCCTTCACCCAATTTGTCTTCATTTAATGATATTCAATAAAGGGGGCAGGCTACGCGCGAGTCTGGGATTTCAAAGTTATACACACTCCATGTATGCATGTCTAGGTTCCGCGTGTCCATATAAGAGAATCATTATACTGCATTGCTGCACAGATTTATATGCTATAAAGAAATCAAACTCCTCCAGTTTGCAGATTATCCAGCATGACTGTCTGGTATTCAAGCTGACTGCATCATAACTAAACTAAATCCCTACATTTGAAAAAACATTTAATAAAGGAATGTGAAATGACAGGCTTCATACAAATGTTCAGTTTTAACATTTGTTTTGGGCAGTAGCTGTGTCTATAATAGCTGAGATCGACATGTTTGCTGCTGATGTGGATGTGCGTGAACATGTGCATAAGTAGCCTATATTAAGCATGTGCACCTTTAATCAGCTAAAATCAAACTAGGCTGTTTTTGGTCATACTGTATATCCTTTTTCTTTCATTTTCTTTTCTTTTCTGTTCTCTTCTTTATTTCTTGTCTTTTTTCTTTTCTTTTCTTCTCTTTTCTTTTCTTGTGGATGAGTGGGTGCTTGGCTGTGGTTTTCATACCACATGAGGAGTGAGTAACAGTTTTCTAACAGCGCAGTGATGTCTGTGATACTGTAGGTGGCAGCAAAGCCTGA
Organism: Centroberyx affinis; assembly: GCF_046629955.1. Taxonomy (NCBI): domain Eukaryota; kingdom Metazoa; phylum Chordata; class Actinopteri; order Beryciformes; family Berycidae; genus Centroberyx; species Centroberyx affinis. The sequence continues at coordinate 253,156 of NW_027282027.1, read as the reverse complement.
CATGGCCACTGGACTGTCTCAGGTTCACTGTCGGTCTTCTCTGTTGATGGCCAGCCAGCAATTTTTGTTCCGCTTCTGTGAGCAGAGGAAAGCAGGAAGAGAGCACGAGAGAGAGCGAGTAATAACCCCCATGCAGTTGTACTTTTCTGACTCTGAACTGAAAACAAAGACAGTAGTTCCCTAATCTGGAAGAAAGCCCATTTCAATGTGTGGTTTTGTCAAAATGACCAATACGTCACTCTGACCGGAGAAAATCCAGCTGATGAGGTTATGAGAACTTTGTGTGTGTGTGTGTGTGTGTGTGTGTGTGTGTGTGTTTGTTTATGGCTTTTCAAATTCCAGTCACAAATTGTCTTTTTATGAACTTAAACAACATACTTTACTGTAAAGAAAATATAATAATTATATTGAAGTGACTTCTACCCAACTGCCTCCAACATTCCCGCTGACTCCCCAGGAAAATTATGAAATTTATGAAACAATGATGTATTTCCATACAACCCACATAGGTTTTTTTTTTTTTTGGTTTTTTTTAGAACCGTCACTTCCTCTGACAAATCTCGGATACTCAAAATAATTGTCATATCCCAAGAATCATCATCCTACACACACACACACACACACAAAACAGCTCCACCCCCAGCAGTATTTTCCCTATCCTCTTGATTTGAGTGTTCTAACAATGGCAGGGTGAGCTCCAAAAGGAAAGGTTATAGTGAAGGTTATTTTTGTATTTTTCTATTTCCCCGTAGCTTCACACTTATTGTTTTATTCCTTTATCGCTTGTCTTTGGAGGCTCATACATTTTAGGTGTCGTAATTTAACTCACAGGTCAAGTCAAATAAAGTCAAGTTTATTTGTATAACACTGACTCACAGTTACCATCTAAAAGGGCTTCACAATTCCATGACCCCCATCCCACGGAAAAATGGAAGAAACCTTGGGAAGGGCTACAGAGAGAGAGTCATGGATGTCAGGCATGCAGTTGGTGCTGCAAGTTGGCAAGAACAAACAAATAAGGGAAGTTTTCTTTGCGTGTGTGTATATATATGTGTGTGTGTGTGTGTGTGTGGTGGGTGTATGTGTGTGTGTGTGTGCATGTTTGCACAGTGTGGTTAGTTTCATTAGGGAACAGAAGATATGGGTATTTGCCTTTGAGCAGCATATGACCCTTGAAACTGTCTGTCATAGTCCTGCACCTCCCTGAATGCCCTAATGCTGAATTTCTCTGTTTCTCTGTTTCACCCAGACTTCCCCATTCACTCCCCCATTAAAATAGTCCCCACATTCCCGTCATACCCACAACTTTTTCTCAATCCTCAATTCTCTTTATATTATTATTATTATTATTATTATTATTATTATTATTATTATTATTATTATTATTATTCATAATATTCAGTTTTGTAATTTGCACATCAAATGATGAGATTATTTCATTTGGGAGCAGACAGACTTGATGGTTGTTATGAGCTTTTCAACACTTTTTAGATTTACATGATAGTTGCAGCAGCAAAAGTGATAGAATACAACAGGGAAAACTAGAATATAAACATAAAATAGAATATAAATGATAAACAACAAATGTAAAAAAAAAAACCCAATAACAATAAAAACAGAATCAAATCAAATCAATATACATACTGTATAGGAAAACAGTATAGATTACTTACATTTACTTATAGTTGTTACTTACAGTATCAGTGTCATACTTAAATATGGATTACTAAACATGGAATATGTGCTAAACATAAGTATGTGAAAATAACATTACAAAAATATAGAAATATAAAAATAATATCAATGTGGTATCCAGTATGAAATAGTGGAATCATTATGCAAACCATCAGTTATATGCAGTCTGTAATGAGAGGAACATGGAAACTCAAGGAAGCACATTTGTGAATTTACAGCAGTGTTGTGCAAATGTGCATCATATAACAAGTCTACAGAAGGACATACAAATGCACAGAATTTCGAAAATCTGAGCTTCGTGAACTAATTACAGAGTGATAAAGTCTCACGTTACATGTTACAGCTGTATGTGGCAGTGCTCCCCGTTTCTTCACTTTTGGGTTCAGTCTAGACATATGGAGAGATGGGGCTAAGCAGAAAAGATGATAGCTGGGCACACACTCAACCCTCTCCTATAGATTTCCATTAGAAAATGCATAATTAGAGATTGCCAAATTTAAACAACTAGTTCGGATTTATGTTAGCCTGTCATGATGTTAGCATGTCAGCTTCAGCTGTCTCAGCAGTCAAAAAATGGTGAGAAGAAAAAAACGACAGACCGGTGGAATCCCTCGAGAATTAGCTGAACCCTGCAAGTACCTGGATGGCCGGTGTGAATCTATTGGACCTTTGCCAGATACAGTCATTTACTGTCTAATATTTACCATTATGTAACCATGCACTTCCCCTCAGTCACAGCCACAAACATTCCCTAAACATATCCCTTTTTGCACTGTATGCTGTTCTTGTTTTGATCAGAGTATGATTACCACAAAGCCCAATGTATTCATTCCTTTAAGGTCACATCTGAGTCAGGGTGGAAAAGATAAAGGCCCTCACTAATTACACCAAAAGGACTGTGATCCAGATTATTATACCAGCTTCCCACACCTGGAATATTAAAAAGTATTCACAAGACCGGTGGGAGCAGAGCCTTCTCTCTTCTAGGCCTCTTCCCGCTGAAACAACATCCTTCTCTTGTTGGGGTGATCAGACATAATCACTCTATTCAAGTCCAGACTTAAGATTTATTCAGCTCTGCCTTTAACCTACCTAAACTCTCATCTGCAGTCTGTCATTCATTTACTTTTCCTGCAGACTACCCTGATATTGTCTGGTAATCACATATCCAGTGTGTATTCACACGCGCACAAACACACACACACACACACAGACACACACAAGCTCTGGCCCTATTTCTTGTAATTTGTGAAGTAGTTGTTGTTCAATTGCTTTTTATTATCCTTATTTGTATCTGTTTTGTGTCTTATTTGCTTTCTGTAAAGCACTTTGTGACAATCTTGTTTGTTAAAAGTGCTCCATAAATAAACTTGACTTGAAACCAATGACTTATTTATAGCCAACATTTTTTTTTCTTTTGCAATGCTCTTTTATATTTTTCTGACACCACCTGCAAAAGATTTGAGAGCAGTACAAATACAAATAAGGAAAAATATTCTGCATCTGCATTAAGACTTAAGGCTTGTATCAACTGTGTCTACTATCATCTATCTGTGTTTCAAAGTACTATCACAGATGGTAAATGACATATACAGTATGATGTAGTATGGTATATGACATATGTGGTGAAGTATGGTATGTGATATGACATGTACATGATGTAGTATGGTATATGATATGGTATGTGAAGCCCTTTGAGACATGCTTGTGGTGAAGGGCTATATAAATAAATCTGACATGGCTTGACACATGGCTGATGACACATTGGCTTTTGTGGGGATCTTCCAGCACAGGTACGATTTCCAACACTGAACCCTAAAACACTGAGTTTGACCTCTTGCCAGCTGGTAGGCGCTGTAATGCCTTTTTGATCCCCCTTGGGAAATTCTATTTTCACTTCCCTGTCTTTGTGGAGGTGAGAGTGCCAGGTCCGCTGTAGATCAGTGACGCGCTGGAGGACACTTGAGCAGGGTGGGTGCTGGTCGTCAGGGTGGAGGTTGAGGGACGGTCTGCTTGAGGTTTACTGTCATTTTATTTGTCTTTGTCATTACTGCCATTGATAACTGTTTGCCATTGTTTCCTACTTCCAACAGTTGAGGGTACAACACTTTCTGGTTGTAACACACAGACAAACAAAAAAAAACCCATAGCAATACAATTATGGCAATGTGATGCATATTTTAATGTATATTCCCAAAAATGACAACCTTCCAGTCACATGCTTAGTCCTCTAACTGCTCAACTACCCCTTTTTTTTTTTTTTAAATTTGTGCTCATGATAAGCTTTCATAAACCTTTTCTATTTCCAACCCTGCCTGATGACAACTCAGAATTGGGAACAAGGGAAAGCACAGGCTGATGTTTGACAATACTGAGTAAGGAAATTAGCGACTGAAGTTTCGTATGGATGTAGAAATCTAGTCCAGCATGTCAGTTTTGTTTATCAAAATATAACATCAAAATGCTTGCTTTCCATACTCTGAGATGCCCTATACTACGTTTTTAATTTGTTCTCCTATGAAAACTGAGAATTAAAAAGCAATGGTTTAAAAAATCATTGATCTCTCCATCTCTCTTCCCCTCACATTCATTCTCATTCTCTCTCCCTCTCTCTCTCTCTCTCTCTCTCTCTCTCTCTCTCACACACACACACACACACACACACACACACACACACACCTATGGTGTGGGGAATTGCATCTCTAACATCACCTGGCTTTATTATGCAATGATAAGAGTCACAATGTGATTGGCTGGCTAGCTCCCAGGTGGTGGGCATGTCTGAATAAAGACAAGTATATAAACCTGCAGGTGTGACTCCAGTAGTTATATTTAGTGATGACGACATCCTCCCTACACCCTCCCCCCTGCCCCTCCCAATCTCTTTTACTCTCTCTCCCTCTCGCTCTCGCTCTCACAAACACACTCACACACACAATGGGGAATTCCCAACAAATTCCGATATTTTCTACGCCATCATAATCTCACAATCTGATTTGTCTGCTGGCTGACATGTGAGTGTGTGAGACACTTACGTACCTGGTATATAAGACTGGAGGAGTGGCACAGCTTATTTAGCTTGATGATGAAACACAGATCCCTATCTGCCACACCCACCCAATACTCACTCTCTCTCTCTCACACACACACACATTTTAACAATTTATTTATGTCCACATAGAAGAAAACGTACAAGGACACAAATATTGAAGGTGCAGTAAAGTACATTCACAAAATCATGGACCAGTGGCATAGATCTTCACAATACAAAACATAATACTCAGTTCTCAGGGGTATAAGTAGCAGCGTCTCCGCCATATATGGTGGCTGCCAATAATAGCAGAGACAGCACAGTACTTTGCAAGCCGTTTAGCCGCCTTTTTGGGCATCCCAAGTTGTTGAAGCCCTCTTACAACCAACCTGTGAGTGTGTCCTAGGCTGCGAAATATGAAAACAAGTAGTCTGCACCTATAACCTAGCTCTAAGATGGTATTTAGGAGTGGTTGGTATTTAATGACCTTGGTCATAAAGGCTTCCTCTAGGCTGGAGTCAAAGGTGCAGGCGACCTCTAAAACAAACATTTCTTTGGACTTTTCATTAACCACTACAACATCTGGTGTATTGGCAGACAGATGTGAAAAAGAGCCTGGGTTACTATTACAGAGATGAAACATGGAAGGTTTGACACAGGAATGCTTGTACATTCTCACTGAGGGTGGAAAATGGTTTGATAAGTCCTTCGCTATAAGGTCCACTATTCTGTCGTGGCATGCTATGTACATTCCTTTGTAAACATAACAGCCATTCAAGATGTGTGACATTGTTTCAGTGACCTGTTCTGTGGTGTGATGCATACAATGAGGAACCTGAGTAGTAGGAAACCAGATAGAAAGGTTGAGTCTGGTGGGAAGGACTTGTAGTCTGGCTTTTACTGTGAATGTGACGATGTCCTCATTGAGCGCAATGTTCTTAAGGAAAGAGTGAGAGACAGAATGATCAGTAAAGGGAAGACATGCAAGTTTTCCCTGAAGCTTAAGTCCAGTCCAGTGTTGTTGTTGTTGATGTTGGTGAAAATCCATGAGTTCGCCAGGTACTTGTAGGGGTTAGCAGGTAACTGTGTTCACCGTATGTGGCTGTTGCCTTGACGGAGGTGAGGGGGGCAGTTATAATGTCCTCTGAGACCCTCACAGTCCCAGAGTCAGACCGCGCCCACTCCAGGGACACTCCAGTTCGGACACAAAGATCGTTCAGATCCGGCCAATCTGACCAGACCCCAAAACCAGCAGAGTGGGTGTCAAGTTTTCCACTGGGTTTCCTTCTGAATCCAAGGAAGTGGGGCTCTGACTCCCTGGCCAGTGGGACCTTGCGTCTCCTTAGGTCCAGGAACAGGGAGAATCGAGCCAGCTCCCTAACATCCTTGTCATCATTATTCAGCATGTTCAGAAGATGGGAAATCCGCATGCTGGTATAAATCCATGCCACATTTAGTACCCCCAGCCCTCCCTCCCACTGGGACACACACACACACACACACACACACACACACACACACACACACACACAGTGGTTCCCAAACTGGGTTCCTCAGTAAAGTAGTTAAATTTGACTGTTTCATTCATTAGACGATAAGCACAAAGGGATTGATTAAGGGTTTCACTGTCCCCACAGGACCGTTATGTGTAACTAAAATCTTCTCAGAGCATTAAGACAAACACACTTTTTGAAAGTGCTGAAGACTCTGACAGGTGTTGATATTATGTTTCATTTTTTTTCTAGATATTTCACAGTCCAGTGAATAGTCTGTCACCTAAATAATCATTGGACAATACAAATCAAATGAGTCCTTGGAGTGATAGACACTTTGTCCTGCAGGTATTTGTTTAATCATTTGTTTCTTTGCATATTCAAAGTTATTTGCTGAATCTTCATTAAAAACAATCAAGCTATATTGCACTATTGTTCATTTTTAACTCAACCATGTTTATGCTTATGGTCCTTGGTCCACCCCCCCACCCCCCAAGTTAGTGGTTCCACCTGCACCAGCATCCTGACATGAACACCCACTGTCGCCAGTGGTGTGCCCACTGTCGCCAGTGTGCAAAAGGTTCAAAGCGGTTGAGAGGAAAAGGAAGGCCTTTGTTTGACTGTGTCGGAATGTCGTGAAGCTGGAGGGAGTGTGTCTGTCTCTCGCTTTCGTTTTCCACCACACATGTTGCTGTGTGAACTTGCGCAATTGCAGAGAGAGCTGCGGAAAGTCTGTCCGTCTCGATTCGCACCTCGTGTGCACGTCGCGGAGGAGGGAGGAGGCGGGAGGGAAACCCATGACTTCCGCGTTTTTCCTCCGTGTATGAAACTGAGTGCACAGTATAAAAAGTCATGGCGCTGACAGCGGCGATATTCACCTCCGGACAAGGACCGGACCGTATGAGATTAAGAAGACCGACGAGCGCTGCTTGTGGAGGATAACAGCCTAATTGGAGCTAAATAACTTTCAAGGGTTGCATTTGATTTTTTTGTGTGTGTGTGAACTAAACTGGACAGACTCAAGACTCTCCCCGACACCCAGACATCCTGCAGCCGATTACTGATGCATAAAAGGATGGATGTGGAGTCTCTACAAAACGTCGGTCGCCGGCGCGGAAGGTGCATGGACGTTTTCCTGGTCATGTCCATTATTTTCCTGTTTGTGGCGGTGGCGGCTGTGGCTGCCGGTGGAGTCATGGTCGTGATCGAGCTGCGGTCAAAAATTGAGGTTATGCGCCCGTCCTTTGGGCATGACACACCAGCAAAGCAAACAGGAGATACGAGCGCCCCAGCGTACAAGGTGGGTCAACTGATAACACCTACAATTCGCAAAAGCTAAACAAGTTAAAATTTTGACCCATCCCCAACAAACCTATCTGACTTACCCCCCTTTTCTCTGTTTTATCAACAGATGCAAAATTTTGCCTCTCTGGACGCCAACACAAGTAAGTCTGCTCTTATTTGCTAAATTCATACCTTTAACCTACCATAAAGGCTGATGATGGATGTGCTTTAGGGGCTTCTCCACTAAATGAAAAGTTAAGCTATATACTAATAACCTTTTGTTTGTGGCAATAAACTGGTCTCCTGCCCCTTCACGGATAATCTCTAAACGTGCCATTTCTAAAGAAGTAAAAACTCCCGAAAACTGTCTGCATATTAAATAAATGTATTATCTGAGTTCAATCACATAAAAGCATTTGCAATTCAAAGTTTTGTGTATGCCTTTATTGATAGGCCTATACGCAATGTCAATAAACATTACACTGATGTAGCCTACGCAATTGTGTAGTTGTAAATGGTGGGCTAATTATTATGACATGATTGCAATATATAGGTCTATGTATTTAGAATACTGCCAATTTAAGGCCTTGACATGATGTATGTTCCACTCTGTGACTTGTCCATGATATGGCTTGAAGGTCCTTGACCGAAACACAGTGGAAACGGTTTCATAATCCTCTTGTTTGATAATCCTGATGAAACCGCCACAGCAGTTTTATCAGCTCAATTAAATGTGCTCGTCTCCTCCTGCAGGCAAGTTGAAGAATAGCACCATGCAGTGGGCTGCTGTCGAATATGGTGAAGGAAACTCTGTAGGAAGCCACTTCGACTTCGACTCACGCCATCATTCACTGAAGCCGAAAAAGGAAGGGCACTACTTCATGTACCTTGACCTTGTGCTCACCTGCACCTCCTACCAGTGCAAAGCAGGCGTCCTCACCGTGAGTCTGGGTGATAAGCTCACCTGCAGCGTGCAGCTTCCAGAAGAGGCAGAGTCACCTGTGAGCAGGAAGTGCTGGACAGTGGAACGGATGGATGGGCAGACACCGCTGGTCGCTCAAATGACTGTACCACAGGGGGGACTGGAGAATTGGAAGCTGGAGCTGAAAGGTTCAAAATTAGGGATGTTCCTAGTGGACTAATATGGACCCTTTAACACTGTAGTGCTATAATACTGTCATTAAGATGCACAACGTCCAAATCTGCTAGTGACTCATGGGTATAACTAGAAAAGAGCACAAGTTTATTTTATTTTATTTTATTTTTTTATTTATTTTTCTGTTGTTTCAAGCAGCCTTAAAATGGATAAGCATGTCAGAGGCCATTTGCAAAACTTGGGGATGTTTCCCTTACTGAGAACCAGGAACTATAAGAGGATGAAACTCCTCAGTGGGTTTTCAAGCTGGAGTCTAAAGAGACATTGCAGTTATGACCATGTAAACAGGATATGGGATGGACGACAAACTGACCTCAATCTGTATATACCACTTGTATTTATGTATGATATATTTATTTGGTAATATGGACCTATTTATATACTTGTATTTATAATGGACTAGCTATTTCTTTTATAGAATTTTTGTTTTGATGTAGGTACCACTACATTAGTGTTGATGTGCAATATGCTGCCAGATTATTCAGCCTACATTGGGTGAAATATGGCTCTATGTTTCTGTTTTCATTTTATAAATGGCTGAGGGCATAAAGCTAAGGCTTAGAAAAATGTGTGATTTGTATTCTGCTTGAAAACCACGACAAGCTCCTCAGGGACCTCATTTAGTTATGCTGTAGTGGAGATGTTTTAATTATTCTGGCAACTGTTGAGTAACAGTGTTCCCTTTGCCACTTATTTTGTACTTAAAATACCTTTTAAAATAACAATGTCCTGAAAAATGATCAGGACATGATTTGCATTGTTGAATTCTCTTGAATGTGGACTCATTTAGTGAAAAGAAAAATTGTTACATTTGTAAGAGAATGTACGTCCCATGGACAAATTATGCACTGATGGACCAACTACGCATTGATTAATGTAATCCATATGCAACTTGGACATAAAGGTGAAACATGGACATAAAGAACACTGAGTTTCTCTGTGTGAGAGACAGATGTAGAGGAGAGCATGTTAAGAGGAGAGAATGTGACGAATTTTCAAGCGGAATATACGGAACGTTTATAGATAGAGGAAAGTTCCCTGCTATTAATCAGCTCTTGCCGAGAACTGGCTTTACATCACATCCTGTTGTGTTTTACCATACAGAGTGGTTTAGAAGAAGTGTATGTGGGCCAACAAACAAACACACAGTTACACCTCCTCTGTTACACGGACTGAAGGCTCAGAAAGCAGCTTAAAATAAATATTACCTGTTACTACTGACATGAATTACGCTTCACATTATCTGAACGCACTTACACATACACAACACACACACACACACATTAAATATTTTACTATGAAAAGTACTATTCAGATAAATTTCAGTAAAATAAATCATTATCCACATTTGTGCATGTGGCAATATTGTCTCAGCATAAACCAGCTGATTTCATATTGTCCATATTATTTCCATGCAAAAATATTGATGTGTCATTTTCAGCCTACGGCTTAAAGCTGGTTTCTTTCAACCACATTGGCTGTGTGTATATGTATGTGTGTGTGTGTGTGTGTGTGTGTGTGTGTGTGTGTGTATTGTGAAATAATCAAGTGTCTTGTGAGGTGGTTGTGTGGGTTCAATTCTGTTTCTCCTCCATTTTCTTGGTAGCAACTCACTCTGCACAGATTCCTAATTGATCACAATACCAGGTAGAGAAGGGACATAACTTGACAAAATGCAAGTTAATTGAAAGTAGTATTAATAGTTTCTGGTAGATAACATGGAAATCAGTAGCACTGTAGTGAAGAATCATTCACTCAGAATGACGCAAGGAGGCAGTGTAATATGCAAGAGACTGTCCTCCCCCAAAAAACGACCCCATAGGTCATTTGTTCCTACCCTCTAAAGGCTCATTTATGCTCCCTTTACGTACGAAAATAAATACGTCCGTTTCAAACGTTCAAAACGTCATACTGCCATGCGTCCTTTACGTTGGCATGGATGTTAAGCATTACATCCACTAGAGGGCAGTAGAGAGTCAAAAGTTTCTGTCCACCGTCGCCATGTTTGTTGTGAACAACAAACAACATGTCTTTGTCGTGTCTCGCTGGTCTCGCTGGTCTCGCTTGAACTATTGGCTACACTGCCCCCACGATTTCCGGTGGTACTGCGGTGGTACTGCTCTGTTTCGTCCGTATCCGTAAGCTTTCAGAAAACGTGCACAAATACAGACGAAACTAACGCAGAGTACGGACAGAAGGCTCCGTCCGTATCTGTATACGTATTTAACGTTGAGCCTTTAATACGACCCACAGGAGCGTTTCCTAAATTAACGCCCCTACCCTAGATGGCTACGTTGGTCTGCGTCCACGTCACATGACTATCAAGTATCTCTCTGCAGCGAAAAAAAAATGGCTGACATTCCTTTTATTCTCAGTGGAAAATGCAATATTTTAAGATAGTTTCGGCATTAAAATGCGTTTTGATAACATTTCTAGTGAGAAATGTGCATTTTATTTTCATAATCTTCGTTCAGTGAATGTATGTGTAGTTTGTTAGTTATTGCGAAGATTCATTCAGGCTTTCTATCGTTGCTATGGTGGTTGCTATGGACGCTGCTATGGACTCGCTTGACTCCTGTTTTGGGTTGTCTGCCATCAGTGGGCTTCATTCCATTTCAAATTGCCGCCGCAACCCGAATCCAAACGCCACTATCTCTGTTAAGAAAAGGCGTTTTATAGCCTGTGATTGTAATATGTGAAGTTGCTCATTTAATTTTATATTTCCAATAATATGTGGCTGAAGATATTTAATATGAAATCATCTTTCTTAAAACATAGAGTCTTCCTCAATTAATACTGAGCCACGTCATCCAATAAAGCACTCCAACGTTGTGTGTGTGTGTGTGTGTGTGTGTGTCTGTGTGAAATCTTGCACCATGGCCATATAAACAGGATGAAGACAGGGTTATCAAACTGGACTTTACATTTCGCATCCCTCATTTAATCCCTGCACTTGTCACTTTCATATATTTCATCAAACTGGACTTTAGATTGTTCTGTGTTGCGTTTTTTGGGAGCAAACGCCAAGACACATTCTTTGTATGCTTGCATTGGCTAATAAAACACATTATGATTGAATGGGCTATGTCATGCTGACATAAAATCCCAAAACCAAGAATCATAATGATACAAAAAAACTCCAGGGTTGTATGGTCTTTTCAGCCCTAACCCTAACCCAGTGGTCGGCAACTAGCGGCCCGCGGGCCAAAACTGGCCCGCCTGTAATAGTATCTGGCCCGCCAGATGACACTGAAAATCTCTGATCTTGCCATGCTTTGTGTCGTGGTGCCGTCGTATATTGTATTCCTTGCAAACTGCAACAACTTCGTTGCAGATTAGACAGACTGGTTTGGCGTTAATAAAATCAGGTAAGATGAATGCATACTTTTCTTTCCATTCTTCTTTGTATGTCCTACCTTCGCTGTCAACTTTTCTTTTCATTGCTTTTGACAGTGACATTTTGTCTTGCTAGCTATCAATGTTTTGCTAATGTCTCTGTGCACACAATGTAACCTCCCGCACAATAACGCGGGTAACGATGTAACGCGAGAGTAACGTACGTCGGATATCCAATCCTGAGTCCATAAAATAATTATTACAATACGTTAGATAGGCTCAAAGAAGTAGTCATTTTCAAAATGGAAATGATACACATTTATTATTAACTGTGTGGAGAGGGGAAATATGAGATTTACACACATTCATGTCTTAAAAGACAGTCTGTCGGTGATTAAAGACAGCAGTCACATTATCAGCAGGTTACTATTATAAGCTGTTTTATAACGCAGCCACAGAGTGGAGCAGGAGACAAAGCAGTAATAACACACTAATAACAGTCTGTAGCAAATTCAAGTTACTTTATTTTAAACAAATAACCTTCTTAAATTACTCTTTTGTACAATATATAATAGTATAGATTAGGAAAAAAAAGTTTTGTTTGGTAGAAAAAAAGGTTCTGTCCAAGATATTATGTTTTGGCCCACCATTCAGTTGCTTGGAAAAAATTTGGCCCGAGGCCAAACGTACTTGCCGACCCCTGCCCTAACCCAAGCACTTCAGGCCTTCCTCCAAGCCTGTAGTAATGCCCTAGATTGTCAGCAGTATTGTAATCTCTGAAGGTGACTCATTTTGGTCACTATTTCCCCTAAAAAATAAAAAACAAACAAACACACAAACAAACAAACAAACAAACAAACAAACAAAAAGCTTCATTTTATATATTGGGCCTTCAAAGTGCTCTCTGAAACTAGGCCTTGTGTCCCTGAAATGAGAAAATTAAAACTTTGTCGTAGAGCTAAACCAAATACATCGTTGGAAAGGTTTCAACCTGGAGAGTAACATATGTCAGTATGAAGATTCTACATGGCTCCTGCTTTGAAATACTGACCTTTGCACCTTGACCCCCGTGCATGTTTGAAGGCTTATAATTCAGCAACAAAAAGGGTTACAGACATGGGACCAACTGTTATAGAGAGCTCTTGACCTCAGCTATCATGTGAGTATAGTCAACAACTGGGGGCGCTGTCAAATATGGGTAAAATATGGTTAAAATTAATTTTCACCCATTTAACAATTAGATATTTTAAATCTGATTACACAAATGTGTTTACCATCCCCTTACTCCTCAGTGTACTCTCAATTCACTATTTACAACTTCCAATTCTAGGAAAAACACTAATATTTTTTTAAAAACTCCAATTCCCTAGAGCCGCACCATGCAGCTTGATACAAATCGGCACCACAGTTGTAGTTCTTCCGGTTTGCAAAGTAGGGTTGTAAATAGGGTCATAAAAAGATATATCTACTGAATATATCAAATATCTAGTACAGCTGAACTAGTAATTACATTGCATCTAGGTGATCTATGTTAAGAAAAAGTAAAGATGTTGGTTTATTTCAGATATTTTAGCCAAAACAGGAGTCGTACGCGCCAAGTCCACCCTCAACAGCCCTTCCGTGAGCCACATCATCCAACGGTGTGTGTGTGTGTGTGTGTGTGTGTGTATGTGTGTGTGTGTGTGTGTGCTAACATTTTATTCTGGCGACTGGGTTGTTTTGCTGGGTGGGGAAGCAGTTTGCTGTTGCCTGTTGACCGTCCTTCACATAAGCCAGAGCCATAGCAACGATAGAAAGCCTGAATGAATCTTCGTAATAACTAACAAACTAAACATCATATACATTCACTGAACGAAGATTATGAAAATAAAATGCACATTTCTCACTAGAAATGTTATCAAAACGCATTTTAATGCCGAAACTATCTTAAAATATTGCATTTTCCACTGAGAATAAACGGAATGTCAGCCTTTTTTTTTTTTTCGCTACAGAGAGAAACTTGACAGTCACGTGACGTGGACGCAGACCAACATAGCCATCTCCTGCCGCCGGTAGGAAAGCTTTGTGGGACTTTGTAGGACTACAAAGCTTTGTACTATAAGATTAGACTGTAAGATTATCCAGTTGTTGTGAGTTTGTCACCCATAGGTGCTCAGATGTTCACACATGTATCAGTCTCAGAACAGGAAATGACCTGAATATCTCAGCTGCATTTGTGGTCATCTCTCCAATCACATCTTTATGTGTCTGTCTAGTTCCGGCTCTGGTCATGTCACCTATCTGGCAGCCTGCATATCTGTCTACCTCTCTGCTGACATATCCAGCTGGCTTTCTGTGTCTTCTTCCTTCTCCCTTTAATTTATTCTTTTTTTTTTCCATTCCTCTACTACATTCCTCTTTTCTTTCTGCTTTCCTTTCTCTTTGTTTGTTCCCTGGCAGAATCCCTCCACCTCTCTCCTTGGCTGCCCAGATCTCCCTGACTTTCCACCTCTATATCTGTGTTTGCTTCTTTCCATTTGACACCAATGCCAGGTCTGGGAACTCCCCCCCCCCCTCCCCCCGTCTGTGTGCAGTATGTACATCTGAGTCAGCTTCACCAACTTCAGTAGCTACTATCCTTACCTAACCACATCCTCATCTTCACAAACACATGCACATGCACACACACACTAACTCTGCTTTTTGTGTGTATATTGCATATACTATGTAGCCTGCAGATCTGCATCTCTGTAAGGTTGCATCCTCTTTATACTGTGTGTGGTTAGCCTCAGTGTGTGAACAGGCAGGAGAAAAGGAGAAAAAAAAAAAACACTGTTTCATAACAGTTTTACGTGCGTATGCATAGTCCAGTATATGAGTAGAAGAGAAATCTGCTTGATATTTCTTTATTTACCGTTGATTATCTATTAATAACACTTTCATTCATAACTGTCAATGAAATCATCTGATCAGGAATTGATGCCATCTCACATTTTCGGTTGATAAAAAACAGTATTTTATTCCCAATACAAAACATGTAACAAATGATCTAGTCGAATGAGTTAGCCTGAATATCAGATACTTTTTATGATGAAGCAACCATTTGTTGCTTATTCATAAGTGATTCAAATACATTGTGTCAACTATGGCTTTAACTGGACATTATAGCTGAAATCTTACAGAGATAGATTATATTTTAACATACTATGTTGTAGATTAACACACAAGCATACAGAGTCTGATGAAGGAGAGGGACAGAGATTTCCCTTCCCCGCTACTGCTATATCATAAAGGCCCCCATGAAGTTGTCAGCAGTTCCCTGACGCATCTTCCTTCCCTCCTCTAATGTGACAAAAATTTCATCTCCAGGTTTCAGGTGGAAAACCCCACCCAGAAAACTGTTCCACAGATCATCCCCGCCTGAAGTCCTCTGATCCTTCGAAGCTTTCGGGGTACGGCAGTGGAACCTGGAGGAAAAATGTCAAAGGTGTCATGTTGTTACTTGCCACATCAGAAAGCAATCTCACTGAACTGTCCCTTCACTAACATGTTAACCACTTTTGTGACTAACCACACCACAGCGAAGACAGCACTAATTTCAACTTGCCTTTTAACAGATAGTGCAGACATGAAGAGATTGTAATCAAGTGGGCACATGTAGGCACAAGTACAGCCAGACACAGTTACATGTAAAAAGACACAGATGGGAAACTGGGCCAGAAAGCGGACAGGTAGGTAGACAGACAAGAAGTTGTAAAATGACTAACCTGTTGGATTTCATAAGATCTATGGAATTATCATAGGCCTTGATATCTTTCACGACCTTGTGCTTGATGAAGGAGCATTCCTCTGCAGCATTTAAGTACACTTTGGAGTAGAGGTAGTAGTAACCTTCCTCCATGACCAACAAGCGGCCGTTGTCGTAGCCCATGTGGTAGGTGAAGGCATCGCCGACAGCATGTTGCCACTGCACTATATTCTTCTCCCCTACAGGACTGTTGGAGCCTGGAAAGAGAAGTGGGTTTGAGAGAAGAAATGGGGGAAAAGGAAAGTCATATCATAAAGAAAGGGTTAAACGAGAGTCATAGGGGGGTGTGTGTGTGTGTGTGTGTGTGTGTGTGTGTGTGTGTGCGCGTATGTGTGTGTTGAGAGGGCTCTAACCCATCAGGTGTGCAGAGGGCCTGGGTGGATGTGCTCGCCTTGTGGGCACTGGTGGAATCTCATTGGTCTCTGTTTAAGTAAGCAGACTCGGATCAATCAATCAATCAAGTCATTGGAACTATAGTATACAATAAAGAAAGCCCTCAAAGGTCTATGATTTTGTTAACAATACAGTGAAGGTCCCAACATCATATGTTTTCAAATCATTTTAGTATTTTTTACTATTATCTCCTAAATATCACTGCAACAACCTGAGTTGCAAGATTAATCATGTGATGTAACATGCATTCATCATAAATCATAGAACAACCCACAAAGTATTTGCGGTTGTGCGTTTATTTACGGAGCCAACTGTGTAAAACTCCAGGTCTCATACTGTACCTTTAGCTCCTATCTGACTCAATAAGGTACCGCCCTGAAACAGAAGAAGAGTCAAAACACCGACAAACCTCACACGGTGCAATGCAACACATTATCTGTGCACACACACAAACTACACATCTACACTTACCGACTGGGGAGATGTTTTGGAGTGATTCTGGCAGATAGAGAGAGACAAACAGAGGGAGGAGGGCTGTGGGGAGAAGAAGAGAGAGAGGTAGAGAGAGAACACACGGGTGAGTGTAAAAATTTGTGTGTGTTCAGGAGTGAGATGTCAAAAGTTTAAGTTCTTGTAATAACAGGAAGTACCCTGCCTTAGACCAACAGAGCACATGTTGATATGCATGGAAACGTGAAATAATACACACAGACATATAGACATGCACACATTATTACTTTTAGTTAGTAAAATATTATAAAAAGGCGTAATGCTCCCAAACAGCAATGTCCTTGCATATAATGACAAGGTCCAAAAACTTCAAAAGAGTAAAACAGTGATAAAAAGCTGCTTACTTGAGGAGTTACTGTATTCAGAGTTGTGAGGAAACAAAACCAATACACTTATTTTTTTTAAAATGAAATACCCATGTTGTGGAGGTACACCTCCCTTGATTGTTTTAACACTTGTTCGTATAACGCCTCACTAAAAGCGTTTGCATTTTTGATAAAGGAAGAAGAGTGTCTCAGTTTACTTAAATCACACTTTTAACATTGTAAATTGTGTCCTTACCTCAGACTCAATTTGGGTACGGAAGATTTTAGAAAATAGAACATTACTCTTCATCTTACATGCCAACCATCTGTACTTTCTAGACAGAAGACTAGAAAGGAAGAGGGTGAGTTTTGGTCTACTCATCCCATGAACAGCTACGGGGAAATCCTATATACTGTAGAATTCTATATAATTCTCATTACAAGATCTAGCAGATGAGGTTTGATAAACTTCATCTAAACCTTTAAGCTAAGGTGCATAACGTGCATATATGAAGAGGTGCGTAAAACAGTGCTGTTAAAGTCCATGTGAGAAAAGTCAAGTTATTCTTGGTCGGTGCTGGAGAGCGAAAAGAAGGGGAAGTTGAACCATAGAAAGAGTCCACTGGCAGAAACCCAGTGGACTCAATCTATGGTTAGCAACTACCGTCATTAGGCTGTAACCTCAAGACCAAGTGACGACCCACGCACTAATGTGTCTGTATACAAGTGTGTGCATGTCTGATTATGACGTGGAGGAGAATGTGGGGGGAATTTTCAAGAAAAGGAATTTCCACACGCTAGATGGACAGAGCTAGGCCTCATCATTTCATCTCACTTCCTTACACGCACACAGAAAAATAAAGGTGCAAACTGGAACCGAAAATGGTTCTTCGGAGTGATGCCATAGAAGAACCATTTCTGATTCCATAAAGAACTTTTCAGACCAAGGTTCTCTAAAGAACCACTCCTATGGCATCACTACGAAGAACCATTTTGAGTTCCAGTTCGCCCCTTTATTTTTCTTTATGCACACACACACACACACATACACACACACACACAACACATACACCAGTCTCACCTCTATTTTGTTATACAGATAGTAGATGAAGTGTCCCTCAACAGCAACTCCCAACAGAGCCAGGCCCACCAGCAGGAGCAGGAGCCTTTGGCCAAACCTTATCCACCTCAGACTCTTTCCGCTGGGCAGAGGAGCATAGCTGGCCTGGCTGTCCACCACAAACACCTGGGGGTGGGCACCTGCATTCCCCTCTGCCATCCCACCTGATCACACTCCACCCTGGATGTAAGGGGCCAGGTCACAGGGCCCTAAATGGTGAGGGAGAGATACTGAGAGAGATACAGAGAGAGGGACAGAGAGAAAGACAGAGAGACAAGAGAGAGAAAGACAGAAACAGAGACAGAGAGACAAGAGAGAGAGAAAGACAGAAACAGAGAGACAAGAGAGAGAGAAAGACAGAGACAGAGAGACAAGAGAGAGAGAAAGACAGAAACAGACAGAAACAGAGATAAGAGTGACAAGAGAGAGAAAGACAGAAACAGACAGAAACAGAAATAAGTGACGAGAGAGAAAGACAGAGAGAGAGAAGAGAGAGAGAGAAAGACAGAAACAGAGACAAGAGTGACAAGAGAGAGAAAGACGGAAGCGGAGACAGAGAATGAGAGAGAGAAAGACAGAAACAGAGACAAGAGAGAGAAAGACAGAAACAGAGACAGAGAGAAAATAGTGTGTGATTGAATTATTTTCGAATTATTTTCATTGTCATTATTGCTGCTTTTTTTGATTATCAACTGTTGCCAATGCCAATAAAGCTCATTTGAATTGACTTGAATTGAAATTGAGAAAAGAGAGAGAAAGACAGAGAAACAGAGACAGAGAGAGACACAAGAGAGAGAAAGACAGAATAGAGACAGAGAGATAAGAGAGAGAATGGCCTAAGCAGCCTAAGCGGACTCAGGAGTTTTAAATGCCGTCTATGTTGCTTAGGTACATGTGATGCAATGCAGCGGCTTCTGGGAACAGACTGATTTCTCCACACTCTTGCCGGCCCATGAGGAAGGACAAGCTACAAAAGGCCCGATGAATTAAAAAAGAAAAAAAAACCAAGACTCTTCTTACGTTTTGCTCAAGGTCGTTCACAAAGAGATTCCCTGGGATTCGGATGTCCACCAAAAGTTCCTCCACAGCTCAGACAGCAGCAGCAGGACAGTGAAGATAGTTTCCAAATACTCCTTTGATGCTCCTTGGGGATATTGACTGGCTGAAATGTTCTTGTAGACCATTCTAAAATTAAAGAGCACTAACATTACATTCTCTGAGGTGGCACTTCCTGACTATGACTTCTTCAGATGCCTTAGCCACCTGCTGAGAGTATCTTCTGCATCAATTACTGATTCACGCCCTCCCTCACCTCTTTTATTTGTTCGCCTGCTGTGAAGTATCACTGATACTGTTGTTCAGCAAGCTCACGCAAGGAGGAAATGCATATGACAGGGGGAAGAGAAAAAGAGAGAGTGTGGTTATCTTCCCTCAGCTGACACTTCCTCTCTCTCTTCGATTTTTCACTCCAGTTGTGTCTGTTATCCACTGGTTTTTTTTGTTTTTTTTATTTGTCTACTACTAAGAAAAACATTACACCTGGGCTAAAATTTGGGCACATTTTTTTTAAATCCTATTTAATCAGGTTGACTTATTTGGTCTCTCCTCGCAAAGGTTTTCTTAGCTGAGGTTCCGATCAGCAACAATCTGTTCACAAGGCAACTTCCCTAACCTGCGGGCTAGGCCTACTGCATTCTGCATGTACGTACGCACATCTCATTGGATGCTTTGCGGAACATGCTGCTTGCTATCTCATTTCAGCCGAACAACATGTCGTGATTGAAGATGACTAAAGATAATGGTGCGGAGGCATGCAAGTCAGATTGAGCAAGCATGTGAAAAGTGCCTCAATCACCTCAAGTCCAATTTGAGGCAACACTTCTTTTTCAGGCAAATTGCCGCGTTTCAGGTTTTCACCCTGGAGCTTGTCTCTGCACACCACTTTGTTTGAGAGTTACTGCTAAGCTATTTGAGCCCAAGCTGTGTCTGCTTTTGCTTTTGCTTTTTTTTTTTTTTTTAAAAAGGAGGGTGCAGTTTGCAATATGGCAGACTCCATATGTTGAATTTGCACAACACACTGACACACTTTGACATCCTCATGTTTAACTACCCACTCACTCACATACACACACACACACACACACACACATACACACACATACACACACAGTCTTACTTATGTCACTTTTGGGGTATTTACATAGAATTACATTCATTTCCTGAAGAGTTACCCTAACCATAATAACCACTACTTGCCTAAACCTAACCCTAACCCTAACCCTAACCATAATAACCACTACTTGCCTAAGCCTAACCCTAACGCTAACCTAACCCTAACCTTAACCACTGACCCAAAAATAAGCTTTTTACCAATTGGGGACACGGCTTTTGTCCCCAATTGCACAAGCCATCCCCAATCAACTGGTCTTAAGTCTGGTTTGTGTCCCTGAAAGTGACTTAAGTCATACCCACACCCACACCCACACACACACGTTGTGTTCAGTGGAGATAAAGATGCAGGGAAGACAGTCGGAAGTGTGCATGCTTGGTAAAGGCGTGTTATATAGGTTACAGAATGAGAGGAGAAGGCTAATAGACCAGGAGTATGGAAGGACATGGGATGAGGCCACCGGCAAAAACTTTCATTTTACATTGATAGTTAGAAAATTTGCACATTGATTATTACAAAGTGGTGTGTGGGGTTGTGTGGGGGTGGAATATGATAGCTGTGGAATATGATAGCTATATTTTTAATTGACATCATGAGAAAGACAGGGGCGACGTGATGCGGGGGTGTGAGCCAAGCCTCTTTAAGTGTAATGGAATACGGCTCAGCTCAGCGATGCAGCGATTGGAGGAAGATGGCTACTCTTTCTCTTCTGATTGGTCTGCAGCATTTTCCTCGTTTGCGGGATTCTATCCAATCACAGGGTTGCAAAGTTGTGCTGCGGAAGAGTGATGCAAGGGAGATGGCAGAAGTTAGATAGTCCTGTTTTGGGAAATATTTTGACCATGGACCTCAATCGTGAAAAAGGGGAGAGCAGAACAAGTTTGCTTGTCCTCGCGATATTTTTAGCGTCGTGTTTCGGCTCGGTGCGGCCTTTCGGACAGAGCCAAGACACCGAGTTCACGTTTCTGTTGCCAGCCGGAACATCCGAGTGTTTCTTTCAAACAGCAGTGAGGAATGGTACGATGGAGGTCGAATATCAGGCAAGTGTGGCTAGCAGCTTCCCACTTATCTATTGTAGGATTATAACAGTGCTACAAGAGTGCATTGTTGATGGCTACCGACCGTTATCCTTAGCTAGCTGGCCCCAGCCAACCAACTGACTTATCTTAACGTCCATGCATATTTTGATAAGCCAACAGTAAACTACTACTAGCTAGATTAGCCTAATAAGAATTAGGTTAAGCAACTTCATATCATGGAAGTTAGGTGAGCAATGAGGCGACTAATAAGCACATAGTAGCTCCAAAAGAAGCATAGATGTCAAATCTGATTTAGCTTGCCATTTTCCAATGGTTTCGTTTGCTTTAGCTGTCCTGTTGCTGCATGGGTTCGAAAATCAACTATTCATTATATATCAAAGTAGACTAGTAGCATATATTATTGTTTACACAGCAAAAGAGTCAGTCCCAATTTAACCTTTAGGGTGTTAAAAATGAACTGCCAGTATGCCGGTATTTATATATGTCCACACCCATTAGAGTTAATTTAAAACTTTTAATAGTTTTGAGCAGAGCCATATCAGCTCTGAGTGGACAAACAACTCTCCAGTCAACACTTGGCCACACCAAATAATTGTCACTGAAAAATCTTCACTTATTAACACTGGCACATTTGCTGTGTAGGCTTCTTACAATCTAAAAGTTCAGTCAGCGCTCATATGTGTCTGCCCTCTTCCTTGTCCAGCATGTTTGTTTAGTGGGAGAGTCTTAACTTAAGAGAGGACAGTATGCTCAGTCTTGCAATGCATACATACAGTAATCTCTGTTGAAAACTTTGTGAATCTCTTCCTGTGTGTGTGTGTGTGTGTGTGTGTGTGTATGTGTGTGTGTATGTGTGTGTGTATGTGTGTGTGTATGTGTGTGCATATCCAGGTGATAGCAGGGGCAGGTATGGATGTAGACTTCACCATCATCTCCCCCCTAGGCTACCATCTTATCGCCGAGTCTCGGCGCTCTGACGGAGTCCACATGTTAGTGCTACTTCTGATTGGTCTGACTCCTTGATTGCAATTATCATTCATGTTCCAGCAGTGTTGGACCTATCTAAATTCTCTTTTAATTTATTTGTTGTTTTTCCAGGGTGGAGCCTACAGAAGAGGGAGACTATCAAATCTGCTTTGACAACAGCTTCAGTCGCTTCTCAGAGAAGATGGTGTTCTTTGAGGTCATCATTGAGGGACAAGGAGGAGATGTGGGGGGGGACGATGAGTGGGCGGGGTTAGAGGAGCCTGAAGGAAGCCTGCTGGAGTACAAGCTGGAAGACATCCGGGTGAGAAGCATCTTCTGTTGACACCCTGTTTCGGGTTTAGATCCTGAAATTAATACAGAAAAGTAAAAAATCTAGGCCATTTCACCACAGCAACTGATATTAGACCCCTGTCTGTTGGCGTAGATTTGGGGGAAGGCAGGGGGACAGGTCCCTCCTATTCACAAGATGAATCGCTCCTCCCTCCCACCAATTAGCTCTGCCTCAATCAAATGTACAGTATTTTCACTAGGTATGTGTTTTTTACTACTAGTTTAGTTTTACTGAAACACATTTTGTGGTTGGTTTTGGTTGCAAGCACCACTTCCCCTTTAAAAAGAAATGGAGCCCTTGTCCCACTTGTTTGAAACACCTTGTAATGCATGAATTTGAAGGCATTTTTGACAGTAATTTAGACTGCTTTGTTTCATATTTTGATTGATTATGTTTCAGTTTAGCAGTGTCTTACTGTATTTCACACTGACCAATAATTTCCTCAGTCTCATACATGCATACTTTTCATGTGTAAATTTATATCTTTTTGTTTCAATCTTGCTGATGAAGTGAGGGAAAGTGGATTTGATTCTAGGTTTAGGATTGAGGCATTGCCATACAAATCTCTTTGCAACCACAACTGGCAGGATCTTGGAGATCCACTGGCTATACTCAAATCATGTCTAAATATATACAATAACAACCAGGCTAGAAAAACAGAGATAGCTGAAAAAGTGTGGGTGTAGGTCAATTAAGTAATGTAGCTAATGTTAATATTAAACATGAACCTGAATATATATATATATATATATATATATATATATATATATACTATAATACTGATAAGGTAGATTTATTTGCAAATGTAGGTTACTGTGTTACCTTTACTGTTACTTACTAGAAAACTACTAACGCTGCCTTCTAGATGCATTAGCTAGCATGCAAATCAGATGTGTTTACAACAGTGATTGATGGTTGCCTGACCACACGCTGTGGTTAGCCAGCTAACAGACTGGCATTATGTAAACACAAAGTCAGTCAGATGTATCATTAGCAGAATGATCAGATCCCAGCCAAAAACAGCACAGAAAATAAACATGTCTGTTGAATTCTGTTGACACGGCCTAGTCATATGTTTAGAAAATCTCTCTCTTTGCTATCCATCGCTGTCTCCATTTTCACCCCCCCTCCTTCACTTCCTTCAGGAGTCCATGGACTCGGTGCACCGGCGCCTGGAGCGCAGCCGACAGATGCAGACCGTGCTGCGGGCTTTTGAGGCACGAGACCGGAACCTTCTGGAAGACAACCTCTGGAGAGTCTCATTCTGGTCCTGTGCCAGTCTACTGGTCATGTTGTGTGTGGCACTCACCCAGGTAAGTAGAGCCCTGTCACATTGTAAAGTTATGGGGTAAACACATTCCCAGGGTTCACAAGCTCAAGAACTGCAAAGGAATTGCTCTGCATTTTGAGCGATCACACAAACACACAGACACACAAACTTGATGTTGAATATGTTGCTCTCTGTTTGTTTCTCCATTCGTAGGTCTACACTGTCCGCAAGCTGTTTGATGATAAGAGGAGGGTCTGCACATAGAGATGTTATTGAGCCCCATTGCAAGGCAGGTTGGGAAGGAAAACAAAATCTAAGACAAAAGATGCTCAGCCGGTTACCCATTCTGATCATGCTCCTCTCTTCTTGCTTTGGGTCTACATCAGCAATGCAACTCTTCTAAGACAACATTAATTACATGTTTTTTTTAGCTATCTGATCTTGTTTTGGGAGGTGTTTAGATTGGTTTGTGAACAATAATGGAGCACTAGATCATAATGGGTAGCCAGTTGTTGGTTATGTCATTTTACTCAGTGCCTTTAATGTCAGGGTCAAGTTCATCCACATGCCAATAAGGAAAAATATTTTGAAATGAAGGCGCTGCCCACAAATATTGAACAAGAACTCTTCTCATACTGTATCTGGTGTCCTACACTCCTTACCCTTATTACCTGGTTAACCATGCCACAACTCACAAATATCATCAAGCAAACTGAGTTTACTTCTTGGACTCCTAACTTCGTAACACAACTCATAAGTTTACCAGTTTACATGGGACGGCTGAATGTGCAATAGTGTTCTTGGCCTATTTGCTCTTCCTGACAATGTAAGGTCTTTCCATCACACCTGTGATTTCTTTCCATTGGTCCAGGTATTTTCTGAGTTGCAGCCTTATCGAGGGTTAGTTTTTTGGTGTTACTGATTTCTTTTCATGTGCCAGTAAAATTCTGTGCTGATCTGTAGACAAAGGAACAATGTAAGGAAGAGGGTTAATTTTAGCTTAGAATGTGTGCCTCAATAGCATGGAAAGTGCCGTGTGAATCCAATGCTGTATGTGTGCAAGTAATCTTAGAGACCCATATGCAGTTTGTATGTCGATCCAGGTATCTGTCAGGAGAATTAATAGTGTGAACACACAGATTGTAAGATGTGTTTTTTTGTGTGCTGTGTGTGTATGTTTCATTTTGTCTTGCAGGCAGTTAAACTTGCTTTTTTCATATTAATGTTTACTGTGTCAACAGAATATGACATTTTGATTGTACTCAGAACAGAGCCATTGAGTGGGTTTTTACCAAGAAGAAACTTTCATTTCATACTGTACATAATCATTAAAATCAGGTTTTCATGGGAG
Organism: Centroberyx affinis; assembly: GCF_046629955.1. Classification (NCBI taxonomy): domain Eukaryota; kingdom Metazoa; phylum Chordata; class Actinopteri; order Beryciformes; family Berycidae; genus Centroberyx; species Centroberyx affinis. The sequence continues at coordinate 227,897 of NW_027282027.1, read as the reverse complement.
CCACTGCTTTTAATAAATGCATTTTTACACAACAAATATTTAGTTTGACATGAGTTATGTCATCATAGACTAATCGCTGTGCAAAAACGGATAAAAATTCTAGATAGTATATGAGTATTGAATTGTGTAGACTTGTTTCTCAACCTTTCCAACTCGCAACACACCAAAACAAGAAGGTTAGGGACTGCAAATAGCCATTATTTCACAAGAAAATGCATTTATCACAAAAATGAAAAAATGTTTTCACATTCCGTAACTCAGCTTATACTCGTGCGTCTCACAAACTGCTGGGAAGTAGCGACGAGTATAGATTCTTGTTGATGTAGCTCCCTCCAATGGCTGACCTTACTAAAGATCTTGTAAAAACATTCACAGACAATTCTTGTGATATAGCTAGCTTGAGTGATTCTGACATTGGGTGTTGACTAATATTAGGTTAAAGTTGGTATTTAAGTGTTATATCACTTTACAATTTTTTATCAAACCCTCAAAAAAAATCTGTACTAAATAACTTCACTTGGTTCTACACTGTACTTAACTTAAAGCCATTTGTAGAAAAAGCTACCTTGATCCACAGTCTCATGCATCTACAATGGGGCCAAACACTTAAGTAAATAAATATGAGATTCTTCCTTTACAGTAGAGACTAGTATATGTAGGCATTTCTGTCGCATTAGTACGTAGTGGAAAGTGACAAAAATAGAATGACGTGGCAAAGGTCATGAGCCAAATTTTAACTTAAAGCCTGCAGGTGCATGGGATGCACAGTAGACTGACTATATGTCTGCAGCATCTATGATTGAAGAAAAATACAAATAGCAGATGTGCATATTTTATTTTTTAGCATTTTCTAAAGGATAGAACAATATATACATGAGCTATACATTTTAAAATGTAATGTTTAGGGGTATAATAAGGGCAAGTCTCTTGATCTTTTCATTTGGCACAGAACAAATACTCTTTGTTGAATGGTTAACTAATACATCCTTAGGGTTGACAGACGCTTGTGGAATCAGGAGATCACACAGACTGTATTTTAGCAGTATTTATTGATAAAGGGAACAACATATGATCATTGGAGGAGAAGACTGCTGTATTCATAAAAAACTTGTTACTTGTTTTATCTGGTCATTCTGTCTCTGGACTGCAGTCAAGGGGGTATGAGGTCCTGCACATTAAAACTAATGTGCCTGGTTTATCTTCCATGTTAGGGTTCTCAGAGGACACATTACTGCTTTATTGAGTCAAACTGCAGGTAGAGGGTTATACTGCCCCCCACAGTTTGTTTTTTGCAATTACACTTTACATTTTAGACTTATAGCTGATGTTCTTATCTAGAGCAACTTAAAATGAGCACAACAGTGGAATACGGTTATTTTCCTAGATCACCAAGGAGCGGGTCATGGGTCAGAGTCATTGTTCCCTGTCAGTAGACGTGAAAACAATATTTCTGGGACCCAGGAATGATCATGTAAACAGAGGTAGGAAGATAAAAAAGAGAGAGAGGTTAAAAGGTATTTCTAAACTTCAGACAATTAGTGAGAATTAGTACAGGAATGAGATGCATGTAACACATTTCTGATAACGTATTAATAGCATATTAATATTCACAAATATGTATTGGTCTTTGATAACTAGATAACAAGATTAACATTACATACTCTGTAAATACAGTATTACACTTTATCTACAGATGCAATTTGCATGATTGCCATTATTTGTAGGACAAAAATATAAAAATCAGTTTTACTGATTTATCAACATGACAACGCCACAGGTACTAATGCAAACACCACACACACGATGCTGTGAGGTTTTTGGCCCAGCAATTGACCTTTGTCACATTTCATCCTCATCATCTTTCCTGTCTCTCAATTTCTAATGAAAGAGAAAACATTCATTAATTGACAGCTCTAGACAACAGAAACACTTCCGCACACCTGTAGTTTTCCTGCCAAGTTCAACAAGCACAAGCTACACCAGGTCCTGCTGGCTGAGCCATTGTGTGGCTAGAGACAAAGTCAGTGTGGGGAACATCTGAGATTCCATCACCAGTGGTTGGGACGAGCAGGGAGGTGGGGAGGTCGTCTGTGTGAGGAGAAGACCATGATGAGATTTCTAATGAGGTTCTGATCATATGTGCATCAGTACCACACAGCCTACAAACACAATAGAAAAAAACAGAATGGAGAGACGGAGAAGAGTAACAAGGAGAAAGAAAGACATCTAGAGAACAGAGGACTGCATACCTTTATACACTCCTGTGCAGCTCTACAGAAAGCCCGAAAGCAATCAGTAACACTAATATCTTTACTGTTGCCATTGGCAACACAAGGTTGCCATGGTAACTCACAGCTCCATCATCCAGCCAGGAAGGAGGAGCCTCGGTCGTGTCGGGCTGCACTTTGAAAAGTGAAACATGCCGCCTGATCTGTGCAGTTCTCTCCGTTTGACTATTGTGCCCAATTATATAGTCCTAGACAGGACTCTGATGTGCAATACATGACTGATTGGGTCAGAGGGTGAAAGGCAAAATGTATGTTTGCTAACTGTGCTTGGAGATGGAGGATGAAAGCATGGAATTGAAGTGAAATAGCACAGAAAGGCTTGGCGGTTACGTGTTGGTCGAGAAGAACAATAGAGAAAAGAACGTCTAACAGCAAGAAGAAACACCAGCCACCACACCTATTTTTTCTATCCCTTTATTCAGTCCATTTTATACACCTTCGGCAAAATGGGTCCATTTATAATTCTTTTCTTTTTTTCCATTACAGATTTTTCGAGCAGAGAGTTGATGAAATAATTACAAAGTAATCAACAAAAGCTTTTGGTGTACAAGGCACTTGGGTACATATTTTAAGAATTTTATGAAAGAATAAAACTTCACTGTATGGGTGAGTGGTGCAGAAAGGTGGGGTGGGGTTAGGTGATGTGTTTTGGGGAGACTGTTGTCACCCTACTGTATAATTATCAGTAACACACCAGAAGACATCCCCAATACTGCAGTGCCTTCCCCCAACACCCTTCTTCCTCTTCTGCCTCATGCTTGATTGGTCCAGAAAATAGAATTACGAAGAATTGCAACTGTAATTGAAACTAACTATACAGCCACAATATTATTAACAATATTAAGGCATACAAATTTAATTGCTTTCAGGACTTGGTCATTCTAATTTTAATAAGATGATATGATGGCTGCCTTGCTAGCCATCACCATCTGCAAACAATTAAGAGGAAGATGACTTATTTTTAACCAAAAACTCCTGTCTACTTACTGAGGTGCTTAGTGTCTAAGATTACTGACAAAAAGTTAGCGAGCGTACAACTGATGCAGTAATTACCTTTAAAAAGGAGTGTTTCCTTACTGTTACATGAACAAGTTATGAATCACTTATTGTTTCCAGACACATTTCATTTCAAATGAAGTCAACAAATATTTAGATTCAAGATGACTTGCTGGTTCATAACCGGAAAGTCAATGAAATGATCAAATCTCCCTTTTCATAACACTTAAATGCAGATAATCCAAGGGTGTTATACTTTGTTAAAAAGCTAGCATAAACATATAGTCAAAATTACATACATAATGCTTCTGAAATGCACAGAACCGGAACAGCATCAGATTACCAATTATACCAATTATGTAGTAATAAGAAGATGCATAAAAACTTTTCATGACTATCTCCACACAACAGAAATAGAAAAGTGTAAACAAAGTGTGCATAAACGGATAAAAAGAAAGGTGTTTGTGTGTGTCTAGTCAAGCAGGGAGGGCTCTGAAGGACGTATGATAGTGGGTCGGTTAGGCGCAGCCGGGGGTCTTCTGCTGCAGGGAGAGAGAGGAGGGTTGGCATTGGGGGTGGGGTGGGGGAAGAAGAAACATGCAAGGCAAAATATTATCAGCTAGTCATGCACCAACGTTGCCCAAACCACCAGCACCACTTTGAAAAGCCAGCACATACAACCCTTCACCACTACACTCTCCGTTGTCCCAAAATCACAAACAGCGTCAGACAGAAAGATGAAAGACTCTGTGTTGTTTGTGTCTGTAGTGTGTGTGTGTGTGTGTGTGTGTGTGTGTGTGTGTGTGTGCGTTCCTACCTGGGAATGCCGGGGGGCAGTGCAGGGGGCACGCGGGCCGGTCTGGAAGGGATGAGAGGAGGGGCAGCGCCAGAGTTAGGATCGGCTGCGTAGGCCGTTTGGCCCGGCGGGGGTCCAGGTCTAGTAGGGACGGGCGGCCCTCCGAATGCTGGGGAGGGGTTGAGCGGGGGTGCAGGACCCGGGGTGGGACCCCTCACTGCCGGGGGCCGGCTGGGAGGGGGCGCTGTAGCTGAGGCGGGGCGGGACGCTGGGGGAGGGCTGAGATGACAGGCGGGGTGGGGAGAGAGTTTGATTTCAAAATGAGATGTCCGCCATTTAAAAATATGTAATACATACAGCACCCTTACAAAAGTAAAAATCTCTGTGGTTTATTAGTAAAGGTATTTGCTGTGGACCTTTGTTTCCAAACTAGTAACATTTTAGATTATATAATCAGATTTTTTAGCAATGAGCATCGGGCAAAATTTTTGTTTTTCCAGAGTGGATACTATAGCAATTTTAGAATTAAATACCTTTAGGTAATAATCTGCAACATTTTCGTGGAAATACATGTCCATTTTGCTCTATCACTGATATCACACAATAGTGATTCAACCTATACTCATGGAAGCTTTTACATTTGCTGTACACCCGGTGTTGGGTAGGACTTTCCAGGAATAAAAATCCTGTGGTGCACAGGCTGTGATGTGGTTTATACATTTCTGGCAGCAGCAATAGCTTTTGTTTGGAATAAATAGAAGAAGAACTGGGTAGTTACCCAGTTAGCATGACAACAGACAAAGAAATGACCGGTATCTACAGAAACTCAACTTTATCAACAGAAAATCCAAGGAAAAAGACGTCCCAGTATTAGCAACACTGTTTGTGATCTGTTTGAAGTGCAGCGCAAAAGCAGCGCAGCAATGACCGTTTGTCCCCAAAATAAAAGAAACGCGTATCTAATGGATTACCACTTTAAATATACAGTCTTCTGTTCATATATACCTGCCTATGTTAGTTTGTGTGCATTCCTATATATTTTTTTCATGTTTGTTACCTATGTTCCTTGGCCAGCCAGCTGTCGTCTACAGGTGGGGGTACCGGGGCAGAGATGGTGGTGGTGCTGATGTCGCCTATGATGACCAGGGCCTCCTTCAGAGCGTGGTACATCCTCAACATCTCATCCCTCCTCTGGGCTTGCTCTGGAGACTCCTCCATCAAGCTGCCCTGGTCCCCAGCAGAGTACAGGTAGGCCAGCAGCTCCGAGTGGATGAAGTCTTTAGCCTGGGGATGGGAGGGAAAGGAGAGGGGAGATAAATACAGCTGGGTCCTATACAGGTGAGCGTGGCCCATGGTATTGAGGTATATGGAGTTTTGGCTTCCTACACTGCAACAAATATCCATCTTAAGTCATTTCACCTAGTACTGAATCTTGAAATCTTATTTTTCTTTTAAAAAAATGATTAATTAACATATTTCAAGATTTTTCTTGAATCAATCAATCAATCAATTTTCTTGATAGTTGATATGCCTTGTTTTAAAATAAAACAAATGAATTTGCCCTGGAAACAAGTGGAATTATTTCACCCCATTGGCAGAAAGATACAATTTGTGACTGAATATGGGGCTATGGGACTTGTTAAGATGGGCATTTTTTTTGCAGTGTACATTTTCCACAAGCCTAGACTTTTACCAGATCTTAATTTCTTCACAGGATTTGAAGATTTTGGTCTGTGTTCAATATGTACAGTATATGGATGGTGGTTGGGGAATATGACAGTATATGGCATTCAGCTAGGCCACTATACTTATATAGCTTAAGATGTATCTTCAAAAAAAAATAACCATCCCAATCTGTGTAATGACAGTGGATCAGAAAATACATAAAATGTATGCATATGTATTGGAACAGATCATCAAAATTTCCCCATACTGTTCCATACAACACCCATTATTTTTTAAACCTGTGTAAGAACACTGGAGGTTGGTGATGTGAAACCAACGCTGGTGGATAAAGAGACAAATACAGAGGGAGAGACGTACACTGTTGATCATCAGGTGCATGATGGTCTTGGGCATGAGGTCTCTGATGGACTTGTTGACGATGCCGATGTAGGAGTCCACCAGGTTGCGGATGGTCTCCACCTGCCGCTCCAGCTGGGGGTCCATGGACACACTGTCACTAGGAGTCATCATTTCTTCAGTGTCAGCCTGGAGTGAGGATTGACGGATCAGGATAGAGGGAGAGAGCAACAGAGAAGATGATGAGAAGGTTGACAGAGGTGGAAGAGGAGATCTCTTCAGTGTTAACGTTTTGGGGGAAGGAGAGACTGTAGAGTATCTGTTTCTGTCTCTCTTTCTGTATGTGTGTGTGTGTGTGTGAGAGAGAGAGAGAGAGAGAGAGAGAGAGCCCACTGCACCCTTATATTTACAGTAATAGCCTTGAACATGTTCACCTATCTGGCCACATTCAAAGATATTTGAATCCTTTGTAAATATAACTGAATTGAGTGGGTGCAGATGAGGCATTTAAAATGTGCATGGACTCTTGAGCACCTGGTCTTTCTCAGGATAAACACCGGCTCTGAGGAACGAAGCCTTCCAGCTGTCTACATCCTCCTGAGTGTCACAGGCCAACTCAATCTGACGCAGGTCTTTATACACGTTCCTGTAAAACAAACAAACACACACACACACACACACACACACACAATCGTTAACCAAGGATTTGAACAGCTAAATGCCATAAACGCCACTGTTATACATGTTTATGGCACACACACCTCTGTTCAGTGTTGAAGATGGCAAAGACATGTTTGCTGGACATGAAGCCCTTCTCCACATCTCTCAGCTTCAGGTTGTCCAGAGGCAGCATGTACTTCTTCTCTTTCTCCTGTCAAAACACACACACAGACACACACACATGCACACACACAAAGCAGTATTACAGTCACTTGCATCGTGATATATTACCTCTCTAATAGACAATTACTGTTGGAATGTCTCATTAGCTATTTGTCTCTATTGGGAAATGTGACTTTATTAAAATACAAGTAATAGATTATGCCCCTTTTAAAGCCCTTATCTTCACAGATTGAGACTATTTAGCATGATATATACTATGAATTTACATCATAAAGATTTATGTTAGTCTAAGAAGGTAGGTGAACTCTATTCCACAGGTAATAAGGGGAATAAAATGAATTTAGGTGTGTTTAGCTTCCACTGTTTCCCTGTAAACACCCGTACCTCCTCATCCTTGTACCAGGAGAGAGACTCGGCGGTCAGGACAAACCAGTAGTCCTTGGACCCTCCCTTCATGATACTGATGTTGATAGTGAGCCAGCCCCTCCGGATCACCTGCACAGAGAGTCCAGCAGCTGACTACACACCCAACAAGAGTGGTAATGTGCTTCTACAGTAAGCAGGTGCAATTCTAAAAACAAAATCTTAAATTATGATAGATAATAATATGAAAAAATACAAACATAAATACATTGTTATATAAATGAAATGACACAATCAAAAGCAGCACAGCAGCCATGCAAATTCAAAGTTATTCTTTATAAATAAAAGCACAACACAGTCAGATATTCAGTAAAGAGTAATTCCCGTTATTTTCAAAAACCAGGAAAATAAGGCCCAGGTTGAAAATAACCAAAATTATCCTTTAGTCCAAATCAAGCCCTACTGTATCTACTGAAAATACACCACAGACATGGAGACACATAAACAAATGATGACAGGCTCCAGTGAAACGTCACCTTCTCTTCATCCCTCTCTTTGCCAGACTGACAGACAAGGAGACAGAATGGACAGACACACAGGGAAAATAAGCGGACAGAATATCCTAGTCTGGGCGGCAAATCTCTCTCTCTCACTTCCTTCTTCTTTCCTCTTCCTTGTCAAGGAGCACAAATGTCATTTCTCTAAGTGACCGTTGACTCCCCCACCCATCCAAAGAGGAAGTGACCAGTGGAGGTGTGTGTGGGGGGGGGGTAGGGTACTTACAAGAATCTCTCCCTGCGCCATAAAAAAAGGAGGAACAGAAGAGGGGAAAGAGAGAGGGAAATAAAAAGGAAAGACAGAGGGGTACAGACAAGAGTATGTAAGTATGAAGCAAAGAAAGGGCAGTAATGACAGGACAGATGGGCTGAGACAATGGCCGAAAGAACAGGGAATAAAAAAACAGCAGAAGAAAGCAGCTGCTATGATGCTACAGTGGTGTGAGGGCTTGCTAAGGGGCGTGTGTCTGTTTCATATGGGTGTGTGCATTACCTGATTAGGCATGACTCTCTTCTTGGTAGCGTTAGCAGCAGTCCTTTGCTGGGCACTGCAGGAGGGGGATCCCATATAAGCATTATTCACATTCTCAAAACCCATCATAAGGCATGCTGCAACACACTGGAGACTAAATGAGCATACTGTAGCAGCTCCAATGCAGCCATCAAGGCACTAGTAGTGTAGTTGTATAATGCTTCTACAAATTCTTCATTTCCCAGTAATCTGTACAGCTCTAGGTCTTGATTTTGGTCTAAAAAAAACAAACAAACATATTTTTTGCCTTGGTCTCCCATTTTGATTCAAACTTATCTCAGCCACGATTGGATTTTGTTTGTTTTGTTTTTCAGATTTCTATGCATTGATTAGTTGGATGTAGGGCTGGGCGATAATTCCATGTTATCGTTTATCGTCTTTCAGTGGAATCATATCGTGACAATAAGGTGATTTTGGGATATCGTGACACGCAAGTCTGCAGTCTAAATTAATGATAACAAGCAAATTGTATTTAGAAACTGACAAAATGAGGTTTGAAACATTTTAAGGAATATTATATATTAAAACACCGAACAGTACCATACATTAATTTGATTATCTAACATGTGATTTTGCATATGTAAGCCATATTGTGATCTTCATGATTATCGTGATAGTGATATTGATATCGCCCAGCCCTATTTGGATGTTGAAGGGCATAGCACAGATCAAATTTGCAGATAAACCTCCATTTCTGTTCATCTTCAAGAAACTCCTTAATTATTATTTTGACATTTGGAAAGACATGTACAGTGTTTATTGCCTATTGGAGTTATGGCTTACTTGGCAAACCCAATGAAGTCCTCATGGTTAGTGTTGATGTAGGAGAGCTCGATGTCAATCAGCAGCAGCACCTGACAGGGGTGAACATGTACACCGTCAGAAGTACAAACTGTACAAATGTACAAAAACATACATCTTACACTCTCACAAACACACACACACAGGCGCACACTCACACACTCCACTCACACACACACACACACACACCTGGTCTTTGGTCTTGCTGTCTCTCTCTCTGACGTAGGTGGTGACAATTCTCTCCGTCTCTTCTCTCAGTCGAGGGTACGAGCTCAGCTGTGGACACACACACAGAAAACACACATACACTGCTGCGGGTACCGTGATTACAGGACACACACACATGCAGGCCTACACAACACTGCAAACAAACAGTGGGTACACCTAAACAGCTACACCCAACCATAAACAGTAAAAATATTATGCAAGTCACTCTTTCAGACATAAGGGTAAAGCTTGATGAGGCATGCACTAAGGCTTTCCCTACCAGCTTGAGAGGACCGGGGGATACTGTAGGTGTTGTGATAATAACTCAGATTGTGTTCATGCCTGCTCATTTGGCTCAATAGTGAGAAAACAGCATGATAGAATTCAACGTTAGTGTAATTAACCCCAACAACTTACTCAAGCTGGTAGCGAGTCTCAACAAATCAGAGGTGAATTAGGAAAAAAAGATCAAGTTAGAGTCCAGGAGATGGAGGTTGGGTAGGGTTGGGTGAGGTGGGGTGTAGTGCGGGGTTATATTACGGGTGTCAAGGAGAATACGGTGGGTACAGGAAAAGGGTGTAACGCACAAAAAACACGAAAAATTCCCCCCGACAATACAGAGCGAACGTGCGCTTGTGGTATTTTGAAGCAGTGAAATTTCTTAGGAGTGAGGAGATTTCATTGGATAAGTGTGTGAGGCAGGGCAAGGGGTTGTTAAAGCACCAATCACTGTGCCAATGGGGTAAGTGGGCTGGTAGGGATTCAGGGTCAGTGTGGGGATTTGTCAGCTGAGCACCAACAGAGATAAACACTGAGCTAGGGTGAGGAGGGGAAGAGGGGTGCTGATTTAAGCCAGTGAGGGATAAGTGATGACACAACAACACTTGACAGTGACAGGGGTAAAACACTTGGACAGTGACAAGTTAGTCCATCTGCCTTTTGTGTCTCTCTTCCTCTCTTTCAGCTTTCTGCTCTTTGCTCTGGCCTGCATTCTCTGCTTTTTTTCTCTCCTCTTTCACTCCCGTCTCTTTCTCTCCTCTGTCTATATTCATCACTTCTTCTGTCCGTCTCTCCGTTGTTCCTGTTTACCTTTTCAGTGCACTTCCTGATCAGGGCGGCAAGCTCGCAGACGACGAGGTCAACGCATTTCAGACAGGGGTCTTTCAGCTTAATGACCTGCTTTTTCACTATTGCCTCAAACGCCAGGTCTGGGGTGAACAGGCCTGTCCTGTGGTGAGGCATCATGGGAGTTGTAGGTTTAATGTCAGGTGGAGGAGGAGGAAGTGGGGCGGAGCCACGGTGAGGAGCAAGGGAACGGTGGTGGAAAATTGAAAGCCGGAGTTGGGATGGAATAGTTTGCAAGGTTGCAAGGAAAGAGAGACAGTTTCGAGAAGGAGAAGAAAGATGAAGATCAAGGAGTATGACAGTGACAAAGAAAAAAAATAGGCATTTAGTTTAGTTAGTTCTAATTCCTGTTCTAACAAAGACAAGCTGCAGGTTTCCCAAAATTCTTAGGACTCAGGAACTCCTTCAAAAATTCGCACCTAAAACAAAATGATCTAAAGGACCAATAGTGCTTACAGCTTAGTGTGTGTGTGTGTGTTTGACAGTCAGCCTGCAGCTTGTTTTATCTAAAACAGAGGGAGAAATAGCCAATCTCTTTCACACTGACCACACAGCCCTTCAAAGGCACCACTCTAATGCACTGCAATACAGCCGGGACGTTAAAATATACCCACTGACATTCATACAAGTGAACTTCAATGCAGAACTGTAAGAATGAGTCCCTCCCTTTGCAATCAGCTACCTACTTATTTTCAACCCAGGATGCTGATATGATGTCTAACAGCACATCACTAAATAAATCTGGTGAACACCAAAATGCCCCATTGGCAGGTCTAAAGCGGGCCAGTCCCTGTGTGTGTGCAGCATGTATGGGTGTGGCAGCCAGGCAGGAGTCCATGCAGTGATACCTTATTGGTGCACTGTCTGACTGTGTTGATGAGCTCCTGGATGACCAGGTCGATGCATTTCAGACAGGGCTCTTTCAGCTTAATGATCTGCTTTTTCACTATGGCCTCAAACGCCAGGTCTGGGGTGAACAGGCCTGTCCTGAAGGACATACACACAGACATGGAGACATGGAGACATGGAGCAGGAGAGGAGGGGTAGACACAGAGGAAAAGTATGACAGACAGACAGACATAAGGCATAAGCAGACAGACAATGAGAAAGACCAAATAAGAGGTAGACTGACAGACAAACCAGAAGAAGCAGAGAGGAAAAATAAATTGAAAGACATGAGGCTCAGCAGTCAGGGAGAAAAAACAGGTCATGGCCAGAAGAAAAAAAGACAACAAAAACATAGAGCCAGACAGAAGAGCCAGTACACTAATGGAGACACGGAAAACTGTATAAAACTGTATGGATAGACAGCGAAACAGGGGAAAAGGCTGACAGACAGATAAGCAGACATAAAGATGGCAAAAGCCAATGTGTGCTAAAGTGTGATGTGTTGTTCGCAGACGGTCTCAACTTGCCTGACTCCATGGATGTTCTTGATGGCATAACTGATCTCTTTCCTCAGCTCCTTCTCATCGAACTCCATCTGAGACACAGATACATACAATTAATTTCAAACTGCTTGTATTTTCCTTGTGCTATACAAAATATAAAAATGTCGCTTCGTATTGCTGTGCATAATAATGACACACAGACACAAAGCCAGACATAAAGAACAGCGTGTGTGTGTGTGTGTGTGTGTGTGTGTGTGCTGTCTTAGTATTGGGCTTGTAACAGCTGAGTAATGTAGCTATGAAGACATCATGATCATATTCTTACAGTGATTGCAACATCAATAAACAAAACAACAAATAATTTCCAACTAAAACTGCTTGGGTCACTTGGTTTCCCCTCGATAAAAATATCCCAATAATATATATCCTATTTAAATTGCACATATACAAAATAATAATATATATCTCCAAAATGCATTTGAAACATCATCTACACAGCTAAACATATGACTGGGAAACATTAACTTTTTTTTATTTAATCTTGTATCCTTTATATTCTAGATCTAATGTTCATTAATTGTAGATTACATTTATGTTGAATTTCATGAAATGTTATTATGTTGTAATATCTACCTCTAGTATTGTTTTTCATGTTGTACTGTCTACCTATGTTGTGATGTCAACTGTGGTGTGACGTCTTTTCTTGCAGTCCCTAAGAGGACTGGTGGTCTCTGAGGTGTCATCTTACGGGGATCATATTAAAGTGTAAAGCAGAGCACTGGTTACCTTCACCAGCTCGAAGGGGAAGCGCTCATGAAAGATGCGGTTGATCTTGGCTCCACCAGACAAGTTGGAGGTGTCCACCTGGTCCCCAGAGCCCTCAATGCACTTCTCAAAGTCCACGCCAAACTGCTGCACCATCCTGTAGATTGTGCATAGTATGAGGAAAATCTATTTGACCTCTTGAATTTGCATATGTGTGTGTCTGCTTGTGTGTGTGCACTGACTGGAGCAGGGCCTTGGTCTTGCGCGTGGGGTCGTCAGGACGGAAGTTCTTGTATTCCTCCACCTCCTTCTCCAGTGACAGCATCTGGCTTTGCAGCTTACTGCGTAAACCTGGCAACGTGTCCCGGATGTGGTTGGTAAGTTGCTGGGGAGAGATAAAGGTGAGAAAAAAAAAGAGAAATGGAGAAAGATCTAAATCTCAGGATAAAAGAGTTTGATGGTTGTGCAGAAAAATCATGGAGGTTCAACTACTGTACACAACTAACAGAAGAAATGTTTTTCTCTATTATCTGCAAACAGTGTGCGGAACTATCTTTTTTGCTTACCTGGTAAAAAAATAAAAAATAAATATTGGCCAACAAATGAACAGATGATAGATGAATAGTTTTTCACATAAATATGTCACCCTACCCATATTCAATGCTATTTCATGTACAGAATCAGGTACTTTGTGTTAATTTAAAACGTTTGCACTCACTTATTCAATGGATCAAATTTGTAATTCATCATGAAGTGCTTAAACATCATAAGTTTTTATGTCCCTGTGACCTTTGCGAGATAAAGTGGATATAAATAACTCACCGATTTGTATGTGTGTATGTGTATGATGGAGTGTGTGTGTTACCTGGTTGAGTGCCTTCTGCAGGTGTGGGGTGCCCATGCGTTCGGCCATGTGTCTGTAGGCTGGGTGGGACAGGAAGAACTTCCTCTCTGCAGCCAGAGCAGCACGGATGTCTTTCCTCCCATCAATGTCCTTCTGACTGCGGTTCACCACCCCGATGTAACCTACAGAGCAGAGAGGAACATGCACAGTTCAATGTGTAGCAATGAGCCCCGGCCACTGGAAGATAACTTACAAAACAGACATTTTCAGCAGGTAAGATATGAAAAATAATGCGCAGTCACTGTGTCCTCAGTCTCACCCCTGCGGAGTGGCAGTAGTTTGTTCTCCAGGATGTCTCGTGCGTCCGTCCCCTCGTCCATCAGGTCCAGCTTGGTGATCACACCAATAGTCCGTAAGCCTGGAGAAAAAGGTCATTTCCATGCTAACAGGTTTAACCAAGTTGGAGATGGGATTTTTATCATTTTCACATATCAGTTAATTACATTATTCTGAATTATGAATAAATCCAGCACATTAGTAGTCTATTAGTAGTTTCTAAAAGTTTCTTGACTTTTTTGAACATCTGTTACTTACAGCACACACTGTTTAATTGATAATAAAAATGAGCGCTCATCTGCTAGCAATGCAGCTGAGGAAGAAATTATATGTAGACCCACTACTCTCAAGCATGACATGAATATAAAGCAAACTTACTGTATGGTTAAAGTAGGCCGAACTAATTGCCTGCTTTCACACTGATGTGACAATTTTATAACTGCAGAACTGTCTTGGCAGCAGCAAAAGGGGTTATTGTATGATAACTTATATTTGATTTGGATCTCTTTTAGCCCCAAGGGCTAACCTTCCAAGAGTTCATCATATATTAACAAGCCTATAGTTTGAAATGGGTATTATGTTCCCAGGGATGGAGGGAAAAAGGGGGCAGGGGTGGAGGGAAACTAATGAGCTTGCCAATTGCCTCCCAAATTATGCTCCTGCATCACCACTGGCTAATTATTCCTCTTTTTAATTACATTTCTAGTCATCCTTATTAAATAATTCCATGCTGCAAGGGAAGCATTTTATCATACAACTGTTAATCATGCTGATGAGCCAGCTCAGACAATACAGTGCCAGGGCAAAGATTAATAGAAGGAACAGTCATAATGGTTGCATAATACAGCAAGAAATTAGCTTAGATTGTACCAAATTAGATTCTACCAAATCAGAGCAAGGAAGGGTTAGAATTAAAGAAGCGTCAACAGTAAAAGTAATTAAAAAGATACAAATAAATAATGCCAAAACAACAACATGATCCCATGCACACCCACACACACACATATGCTTCCCCCAACTATAACACACTTACACACACACACACACACACACACACACTTCCCCCTACCCTGAGGGTCCACCTCCTTAGAGATCTTGAGGGCGTCAGAGTTGGCCAGGTCAGTGTTGGCCGGGGTGACAGCCAGGATCAGACAGCTCTCCTTGGTGATGAACTGCATCAGCATGTCCCGGATCTGGTGCTCGATGTCCACTGGCTGGTCCCCGACCGCCACCTTGGTCATCCCCGGCAGGTCGATGAGGGTCAGGTTCAGCACTGAGTGAAGCCGGGGGGGGGAGAGGGGGAGGGAGGGGGGGATCAGTTAGACAGAGGTAGAAAAGTTGCAATGAGAAAGTGAGTGAGTGTGTATTTTTGCATTTGGGTACATAAATACATGTGTGCCTGTATTAGCTGCTCAATTAATTGTGTATTATCATATATTGCGATTTTAGTTTACACAACTTATAATCACAGAATATTACTGATATAATATTACAGAATATTACTGATATATATCTGATACATCATAGCGAAATCATGCAGTAATTGATAATTTTAGCCACAATCATAAACCGTAGTGTGTGTGTGTGTGTGTGGCCGTGTGCATGCGTGCGTGCATTACCATTAGGGGAGTAGACCCGGAGGTTAATGGGGATGGCGGAGATGCCCTTGTTGGATCCAGTGATCCGGTCGGTCTCCGCTTCAATCTCCTGACGAACCTCCTCAAAGTCCACAAACTTACGGCCCTTACAGTGCAGGAACTCAGCATACTCTAAATGGAGAGATGGGAGTTTTAGACAGGCGTGAGGGTGATGGATTAACGGAGGAAGGGATGTAGAGACAGACAGGATGAGGGAGGGAGGAGAATTGAGGGAGACAATGAGGGGGAAGGGGAAGATGGCAGAGGGAGAGATAGTACAGGAACTGGGAGTGAAGGGAGTGATGGGGGGAAAGCAGATAGAGAGGTGAAGTGAGTGAACCTAAACCACAGCCATAAAACATGTTGTATTAAGATGCTGATAATATGCACTGTACATGTCTGAGTAATCTACGATGCATATGTGTATGTGTAGGTACCAAAGCATAGCATCTCCATGTGTGCATGTCTGTGTGTGTATACAGTATGCATGCTCATGTGTATTCATGCATTTGTGTTTATGCTTGCCTGCTATATTGTTAACCAGCTGGAGGATGAGAGGACGACGAGTGACAATGCCAGATCCTCTGGGCAAAAAGTCCCTGAGGGAGAGACAGAAATATAGTTTAACACAAACACACACACACATACACACACACACACACACACAAGCGAGTGACATGGATAGAGCCTGGCCAATGACAGTTTGGCTGACAGGAATTAGCTACAACATCATGTCGTAACAAATGTTAGAGTAGGAAAACAACTATCATTAGTCAGACTACAAGATGCTTCTTGTCATTAAATACTGATTGAACTGCCACATAAACAAGCACATTGCCATTTTATCTTAAAAAGATTCTGAAGACATAATACTGAATACAGCATGTGTCAGCTTCCAACCAAATAACAGTACAGGCTCTAACAATTCCCTTTTGATAGTGCATTTGCCCATACGCACTCATTTACATAGGCAGCCCTATATCTGATTGGGTGCATTATTGATGCACGGCAAAGATTGACTTACAACCCAATTCATTGTAAATAATACAAAGAGAAACAGACTTCTCTCTCTCTCTTTTCCCTTCCCCTTACAAACACTTTCATTGGAATGGAAACTCCTGTTCAATGGAACTGTAATCATTTCCAGGTCACTGACTATACATCTCTCCAGGCAATGAGGATATTCATATGTGTTTGTGCGCGTGTTTGTGTGTGTTTTCCAGGTCAACAGGGGAGACAGACTCGAGTTTCACCGTAAGGTAAGCAGGCCGCACACAGACACAGATACACACAGACACTCACAAATGCACAGACACGCACACAAGTACACGGACGCACACACACACACACACACACACACACACACACACACACACACTCTTTGCCTTGCCACACTGTCCTGTCCACTGCTGACAGAGCAGTCAGGAAGTTGCACAACTGTGATTCCCATCCCCTTTCCTCATCTCTTCCTCTCTCTCTTACTGGAGGCTCAACATGAATACTAACAATACTAAAACTGATTCTAGAAATGTTTCAGATGATTTTTCACCCCCAAAAAATGTAAATAAACTGAGCTCACAAAAAGAGTCGCACACCTCAACATGACAGATGCAACATTCAGGAGCATCCATAATAATTAGCAAACACGAAAACAACTAAGTACCCTATCTGGTACACAGTGTGTCATATACACATGACACTGCAGCTGGTGACATCACTGATGACCCCAGCACTAACACATCAATGCCCCTACTGTCTCCCCCAGCCACTGCTTGGGACCCGAAGACAAAGGCAACAGGAAAAAAAGGAGACATGGCAGCCTAATCAACATTCCCTATCGCTTAGACAATAAATGAAAGCATTCTGAAATTTATTAGATTTCAGGGTAACACGTGCCCTTTTCCGGGCTCCTCAACTTAAAGCCAGAATACAGTAGAGAGACAATGCTGCCGTAGCTCTCTGGGTTCGGCCTACAGCAGGAGCACAGGCACTGAAAGGACAAGGTTGTTTTCTTCCCCCTCCTCTGGCAGCCGAGTCTGAATGGAGCAGCCGGGTCTCAGGTCACTGAGACTGGTAGAGCTCCATTAAATATTCCCCCAAGCTTTGTGTTACTATCATGTTTTAACTGCGAGAGAAAATGGCAAAGTGACATTTTCTCTTGCGGCTGGTTGGTTTGTTTATTGCTGGTTGGTATGATTCATAACAGCCTGCTCATTCACATTCCTTATAACTCAATCATGAAATTCAAACTCTGGCAATACTGGTATGCTAGATGCAAAGTTGCATGGCCTTACAATCATCTTATAATTAATTTACCCAGAAATGACTGTATCAAACCAGACAACAATCTTCTTGTACCCTGCCCATAGAAGTAGAACCTTGACCTGAGCTGACAAGACCTATGTAATGCAGAGCCTATAAAGACGTATTTACAGCCCAAGTCTATCATTCTCAAGGAGAAACAGCCTTTGTAAATGTTTGACAGGACCTAATGGGTAACATGAAGCAGTGGGTGAAGGTGAACAGGACTTTCTTTAAACAATATTTCTGTAAGGGAAGTTACAGCCCCGAGCTGTATGGATTATGGTTATGGGTGGGGATCTCTATGGAAATTAGGTTTGCTTGGCTCACTAATAAGACAAAGGCCAATCAGTCAAATGAGCAGAACACTCTCTGGTTCTCTTTTGAAATAAGCTTAAAAAAAAACTAAAAAAAAACCCAGGGCTGGGTTTTTCATCTCCCCCGTTGATCGTACAGTATATTTCAGATACTTTTGGCAAACCACATCACGGATCACCCCCCTCCCCCTCTGTCTGTCTTTCAATCAACAGCTGTTTGCGTAACGTGCGTAATTGCTGTTCGTGAATAGCCCAGCTCCAGAATGGAAAAAAATCGTTGGAAAAACGGTACGACTAGGAGGCAGAGAGCGCGTAACCAAGTGCTTAGTTGGCGACTTTTACGCAAGAATCGGCGGAGTTTGCATGAAAAGAGAAGCAACACACAAAAACTACAGTCAGCAATGCATTTCACATTCATCGTGTGTCATTGATGCCAGTACATATAATTAAACTAGCCAGTACAACCTTCCAACGAAATTCTCCAAGACGGAGCTCTTCCCTGCGCTCTGGCCGCCGACCACCGCTATCTGTGGCAGGTCCAAGTTGCAGCTCTGGCCGATGGAGCTGAAGGCGTCCTGGAGCTTGTTGATGAGGGGAATGAGGTCTTCCATCCCCCGGTTCCCCATAGCGGCACCTCGGCCCAGCGGGCTCTTCCCTGCTCTCCTCCCGGGTCAAGACACAACCAACGGGTCGCTCTGCGCTTCCCTCTTCCAGCAAACCAAAACTTCCCAGATGGGATCGCAACCTGTCTCGGTCGCGGCGAGTCTATTTCATTAAGCAAAAGTGGTAGTCAGAGTCAAGAGTCTCGGTCAAAGCACTGGCGAGATCAATTCATGGATTATCGCATGCCAAAACTACATTAGACTAAACTTCTGTCATCATCCGGTCAGGCGACACCCAGCCTCCGCCGGAGATTGTGGCTCCGCCTCGGACTCACTGTTCCTTCGTCATTGGTCAAGTGTAACGCCTATCAATGTAGATACGTTTCACCATTTGGCAATAGTTTTTAGACTTGCCCTCTAAAATAGGTGGAATTAAAAAAAACTCTTGTATTGGGCTCATGTCAAATATTATGTAAAATCCAAATTTACCTAACCTTTAGGCTACTACCTGGTTTATAATGTAGGTCATGTCAGGCTGTCTAGTAAACATCCTACATCATTATTATACCATTTGGTTTTCACAAGAGCACACCCATGATGGAATGAAATAACAGTTTAGATTTATTTAAGTAAATGTATGAATGAATCAAAGTAAGTAAGCCTTCTAGCAGAGACATCAGATGGACTAAATGAGAGATTAGCTGCAGCATTTATATACAGTGTTAAGATGGCAGTAAATACAGGCAAGAAATCAGTGAGTCAGAATATTGCATAGAAGTATCACAGATACCAGTGTACACATAGGATGTGTACAATTAATATTAACACCATGCCAGGCGAGGGCTACAACATTAGAAAAATACCTTATAAGACACATATATGTATAAAGAGGTTGTTGTTTTTTTTTTGTTTTTTTTTACCTCTTGATAATACCTCTTGACCTCTTGGTTTTACATATTGTTTGAGTTTGTTGATCAGAGCAATGACATTAGTTTTGTTTTTGTTTGTTCATGAAATTACATTTCTGAATATAAAATGTTGCCATCAGTAGGAGTACAATTTATTTTCTTCTTCCTTGCTCTGCTCAAATCTAAATGCTGCATCTCCCAAACACCAAGAGTGAAAAATTAAAAGGACTTGATACATTTTAAGCATACAAACATTTCTCCACAGATTGTAAGTGTATGGGGAGTAGTAGAAAATAACTGAAAAAAAACTGTTTTGGTTCCTCACAAAATGTTATCCTGAACAGATGAACAGATGGATATGTCACCGTTCAATGGGCTCTGGCTGTAGAATAACATGATTCCTCTGGTGCTGGAGATTGATCCACTGTGAGGTTGACGGTATTTTGGATCCCTCTGACAAGGGAATAGTCACAGGCTGAGGAGTCAGTTGCGGAAAGAAAGGGCTTGCCCTCTGTTTACATGCTGACGGAGGCCTCATCGGCACAGTGGGGGCTCTTGTGGAAACTGACACTGGCATACTGAAGGTAGTCTGAGGGATTTGTAGGCAAGTTGACAGTGGCATAAACAGAAGAAGGCAGCGCACTTCCCGAGTCTGGCTGTTGGAGGCGCTCTTCCACCTCCTCATAGTCGTGATCTGCATAAATACTCTGGAGAGGAGAAGGGAGGGTGAGACAGACGCAGCTGTAGACATATTCAAACACACAGA
>NW_027282027.1:25000-205000 GCF_046629955.1 Centroberyx affinis | reverse complement strand
GAATTTTGCTAAAATAAGCTAGTGTTTAAGTCTATCAAAAACTAACACCTGCATTACTTGGCATAGTAAGGATATTACCTGTCACTGCGTAGAGGATGAGTTTTAGTAATATTCTCATTTTGTTGGTCAGGAACCCTGAGAAAAAGAAAGTTATCTTCGTGCTGCTCCGTTGTTCAAGCTGTTCGAGCAAAATGTAAAGATTCTTCTACTGTCTTTCATCCAAACAGTGTGGGGCACTGTGTAGCACTTTCTATTTCGTCTTTTAATCTCTTGCCTGTCATAACTGTTATCTAATTATGATCTCTCTCTCACTTTCCCTCTCTCTCTCTGTGCACTGGAGGGTGACAGCTCCTCTCTTCTCATAAATAATTAGAAACTTTTGCTTGGTATTTTAGAATGAGGATGTGAGTCTTTTTATGCTGAGAGAGTGAAACAGAGACAGAAAGGGAGAAGGGGTGAGAGAGAGAGAGAGAGAGAGAGAGAGAGAGACTCACGTGTCATTCTTTCACTGCAGGGAGCTGTTATGATCTCATGATCTGTTTCATATGACAGAGCCATTTTCTTGACTCACAACAATGTCCCGCCACGTCCCTCTAGTCATAGTTGGATCAAAATTGGGTTAATACCTGCTATTCATTTCTAAGCTGCGGGACATTCCAGTGATCTGTCCATGATGTAAATATTATATTCCACAGTGCTTCTGTCTAGAAAGAAGCAATGTGGAATATTCTTGTTTGAACATCCAATCAAAAACTCAACTGTTTCTGTACCTGAAAGAACTGAAGAAAAGCAACTAGAAATTGAAATGGCAGTGAAGTAATATTATGTAAGTGTCTTGAAGAAAAACCTTTGTCATGACTAGTAAATCTTCCGGTGTACAGCAAATAAATGTCATGTCTTTGTGTCTTGCAGCTTAATTTCCAGTCCAGTTGATGTCATGTATGTGATTGTTGTAAAAATTTATAAAATAACGTGAAACGACATATAATTTGAATCAATTAGAGAGAATGTGAGCCAAGAACAGACCTTTTAATTCAAGCAGTGAAAACAAGTGAATCTGTTGCGAAAGGTATACAAATAAATAAATAATAAATGAATAAAATAATGCATTACCACGTTATCAAACACAGCATCAAACTAAATGGATGAATGAATAAATGGATTGATTGATTAACAAACTAATAAACATACTGAAAATGAGGATGAAAAAGAATAGTAACATTAGCAGGGGCTAGTTTTCGGGGTGTCTGATGGTGGAATACATCTCAGAGGGTTCGGCAGCTGATTTAGCCGTTCTCTTGGGCTTGGAGTCTGTGTCTGTGTTGAAGCAGGCTGTGGAGTAGTGGAGGCTGTTGGAGTCTCTGCTGAAACCCACTGTAATGCAGCTGTGTTTGTCTCCAGCCTCAGTGGAGGGAGAACTGCTGCAGATGTTCTCCTCACGCTGATTGATTACCCTCGCGGAGTCATCAGTTTCCAGACAGGAATTGATTGGACTGTTGTAGATGGTGCTTGAATCTGGATTGTGATTGGATGGTAAATTGGTGTCTGGACCTCTGTGACTGGTTATTACTGCATATGTGCTGTGCAGGACAGATGAAGACGTGTTGGTGGTGACTGATGGACCCAGGTCTCTTTGGTGGCCAGAGCTGGGAATCTCCTCATATATGGTGTTACTAACCTGCAACACATACATCCTGTTCTATAAAGGCCTTGTCAACACACACACACACACACACACACACACACAGAGACACAATGACCCCTCACTTACCACACTGTCTCTGTTAACTAATGGTCTGGATGCATGCCCCGATGCTGTTGAGACAATAATAGACAATAAGCATTAGATTGTACAACTCTAAACCATAAACAATATAAACAACATGATGCACACAGAAAATAGAAAAATTGAAAATAAATTGAATAGATAATAGAATAATTCCACTGATTTGGGTTCATATCCCCTGAAGTGCAATTAGGGAAGCACTTGTTAAAATGGGAATGTTGCAGAGGTTAACTGGAGCTCGAAAACAGATGAGCTAAAGTGAGATCATCCCTACTTCTTATTGTATTATCTTTGTCTCTCTGTCTCCTCCGTCTAAAGAACATAACCAACAACAGAGTCAGCAGCAGCACAGCAGCAGCCAGGGCGACGCCTGAGTACAGCTCCTTTCCTGCCAATAGTAAAAAACATAAAAAACAACACCACAGTAGTGTGAAATACCACATGAAGCACACCCAAACAATAGAACGCTAAGGCAAGTAAATACTGTAGCTCACAGGTAAAGTCATAATTTTTAACGTCATTGATTATGCAGCTGAGTTGATGGAAGGTATAGTTGTTGTCCATTTCACATCCTGCAGAATTTAGCTCAAGATAAATTGTTTGGTAACACTTTACAATAAGGGTCACTAAGTTAAGGGTTAGATAACCCTTAATTAACAGTGAACTAATGTGTAATTTACTAATGGTGTTCATGTTAACTAAGGTATTAATTTATACATTATTTAATAGTTTATAAAGACGACTATTGAATAATGTATAAATTAATACCTTAGTTTGTCATGGTTGTGACTTTTTGCCGTGTTCATTGTCTAGGTTTTGTATTTCTTTGTGGATTATGTTTCCCTGTCTATTTCTTTTAGTTCTATGCGTACCTTGTTTCATGTCTACCCCAGCTGTGTCTCATTTGTAATCACCCCCCATGTGTATATTAATCTTGTTCCCCAGTCAGTCTTTGTCGGATCATTGTTCTGTTACAAGAGCTTGTGTGAAGAGCTCTCGTTTTTGGTTTCATGTGGGTCCTCACCACACCTCCCCGTGACATAGTTAACATGAACACCATTAGTAAATGATTACCAGACACATTAGTTAACTGTTAATTAAAGGTTAGTTAATGCTTATTAAGCATTAACTAACCCTCATCTTAGTGACCCTTATTGTAAAGCGTTACCAATTGTTTTTTGTTTTTACCTGTGTGCACATCTTGGAGTGGTGTGGACCAAAGCGATGTCCCACTGGCCATAACTGTCACTGAGCATAAGAAGATAAAACACAGCCACCAGAGAACAGATTGACAATAAATATTTACACTAACAGTCAAAAGTTTGGACACACCACATTTTTCTTTATTTTTTACTACTTTCCACATTTTAGAATAATAGTAAAGACATCAAAACTGTGAAATGACACAAATGGAATTATGCAGTGACCAAAAAAGTGTTAAACAAATCAAAACTATCTTATATTTTAGATTCTTTAAAGTAGCTGCCCCAGGGCCTTGATGGAAAGGCAAAGGCTTTGGAAAGAAATTCATATATAGACATCACTATTTCTATTTGTCTAAGAAACACATTTCAAGCATTTAAGCATAAGCCTTTAGATCAAAATGGCTTTAAGATAATGACAAAACATAGTATATTCAATTAGGTGTGTTCAAAGTTTTGAGTGGTAGTGTATATTATTTTATTCTCAAATAAACAGCTGTGCTTATGAAGGTGTGTCTATATGTACGTGTCTGTGTGTTGTAAGTAAATAGGGTGTCCCTGAAGATCAGAAATGGGTCAAATAGGGAAAATATATAGGGAAAAAATATTGATAACAATAATAATAATAATAATAATAATAATAATAATAACAATTATAATAATAACCTGCAGGTGAGTCAGAGATATTTTTTGCCTTGGTGATACTTGCTGATGCTTGCAGCTGCTGCTGCTTGGTGGCTGCTTGAACTGTGGTTCTAATGGGGGGACTTGAGGTGACCAGTTGAGGTTTAAGAGGTGGAGGAGCTGTGTCAGAGAGAGACGAGAGGTTTTCAGGGAATAAGACAGCATGTATCTAAATACAGAGGATAGAATAAGTAACTGTTCGAAGAAAATAGCTGGAGATGCAAGGCATGCAATGACTAGTGCGCAGATTTTAGACATACCTTTGGCCACAGTGAGCATGACTTCTGTTTTAGGATCATACAAATATGCATCTATTTCACACCAGTATGTCCCAGCATCTTCCAGAGTCAGGTCAGAGATGGTCACAAGGAGTATCCTTCTACTGATATCATCGTAGAGGCCATATCTGCCTTTTCTTGTCCACTTTGTGCCCTGTTTTTCACTGGTTTGAATGACAGCACGTCTTTGGTTGTAGATGCCCCTTTTAAAATACTTTGTATATCGTTCATAACCCGAGTCATACGGGCAAGAGATGTGAACCAGTCCTCCCTCCTGTCCTCTAAGTTCAAGCGCCTCTAGGTATCTGAATGCTTCAAAAGAAAAATAAAGACAGATCCAGATTATTTTGGAAATGTTTGTGCAGAAAGGCCCCCCTGAAAACGATTTAGCGGTTTGTACTATTTTTCAAATTACATCATCCTTTATCTTCGCTCATAATGAGACAAAAATTAAGAGGTTATCAGAGAAAGCACATTCTCTGTTCTCAATTATTTACAGTATAGGGAGATATTGACTTTTCATAATATTTCCATGGCTGTGTGTGTGTGTGTGTGTGTGTGTGTGTGTGTGTGTGTGTGCTGGGGTCTGACAGTACTCACCACAGAACAGCCAGATGCTGAGAAAAAGCACCGGTCTCATTGTGTTCTTCGTTAAATCCTCCACCACTGAGCCAAACAGCGACCTCAGTCTTTGGTCAGTGTCTAATAGTTCCTCAGCACTTCATTAACTCTCACTTCAGTCAGGTCCACTAACTCAAAATTCAGTCTAAGGCATTCAGCCTGAAGGAACGCTGCTGTTAGAGATTTTCAGGTTAATTATGTTGTGTGGGAATTTCAGCTTTTTAGGGCGGCTCAAGAGCTGCTGGTCTGATGCTTATCCGCTTGCCCAGAGCAGTCCGTTTCTCTTCCTTTTCTTCATATTCCTTTCTCAGTTCCTTCTGAGTCAAGTTGTGTGTGTGGTGTGCGTGTGTGTGCGTGTGTGTGTCTGTTTGCCAGTACTTGAACTGCAGCAGAACCCAAACCTGGTATGTGTGAACACCTCCCACTTCCTCTAAGGTCAATCACACACACATTAACACACACACAAAATACAACAATTCGCTGAAAAGAAAGTACATATTCTGATTTTTTTATATTATTTTATTAAGATAAAATATATATATTTGATATTATAGTATTATCTTATTGAGACAGCGGCTACATCTGTCTTCTAATGTCAGTCTTGTATAAAGTAATATAATTAATAGAAATTATGATTCACAACAATCCATAAATTCAGTCATAGAACAGAAGTGTTTCCTCCTTTTAGCATGCTACACATCTTAAGACAGATAAAGATATTGCTCTGCTGATAGGTACTAGGTGTCAATGAAGTGGTAGATATGAGAGACTTTGAGGCAAGGAAGGAAGGAAGGAAGGAAGGAAAGGTAGCGTCATCAAACACAGTGAAAATCATCAGTAATAGAGACTGGAATAAGCCATAGCTTCATCTCCTGATATCTTTTTAATGGTGGAGTACGCGGTCGATGCTGGGCGTGGTGCGGCAGAGCTGCAGTCTGTGTCTTGGTTAAAGGTGACAGTGGAGTAGAAGAGGCTGTCTGGCTGCATCTGAGAGTCTGATGGCAAGGCCACATTGGAGTAAATTGTGTAGTCTCTGCTGGTATCTTGGTGCTGAATGGCTGATGAGGCGTGGATGGTGTTGCTCCTGTTTTCTGTTTCTAGACTCTCATTAGCAGTTGAAGAGAAAGCGGTGATGCCACAACCTACATCTTGCTGCTGATTGGATGGCGTGGCATAGACAGTGTCATGGTCCTTCCCTGTATGGAGAGTAATGAGAAAGGTCAAAGGTCAAGGTGACAAGGGAAATTATTTTGGTCAAGCACATTATCCGATTCATTCTCCCACCCTATCTATTAGAAAGATTTGAACTACAGTATGTCAGTTGCAACTGCTGTCAGATTCTGGTGTTATTCTTATGTGAGCCTGTTTGTTTCATACCAGAGGATGTGCTGGTGTCTCTGTTTCGCTTTCTGATGAATATTAGAAGGACGAATGCCAGGGCCAACACAGCTACCACAAGACCTGCTCCAATATACACCAGCTTACCTGAAGAGGAGACAGGAGAACATCTCAGTTACTATGGAGCATTCAGCTTTCTCTCTCTCTCTCTCTCTCTCTCTCTCTCTCTCACACACACACACACACACACACACACACACACACAAAACAATTGCTTACCAGAGGATGAAGCATTTGTAATAATTCCTTCAGGTGAATCTTCAGGCAAGAAAGAAAGAAACAACAGACAAACAAACAAACAAACAAACAAACAAACAAACAAACAAACAAAGTTATTACCACAGTTCTGTGCTTTCAGCTCATGTCATGGAACAACCCATTCTTACCTGTAACCATGACATCTGCTGTAGTGTTGCCTTTGACAGGAGGAGGGTGATTGGTCTTTGTGGCTAGGTGGTGGTGGTGGGAGTGAGGGTAAAATGTTAGGAACAGAAGAAAGCATATAACTCCCATTTAAAGCTCATTTTAGCCAGCGAGTGATACTGTATGTGAATGGCTCGGCCCCTGCCTATATCATGGAACTCCTATCGCTGTAAGAAGACAAAGCTCGTCTACTTGTCCCCAGGTCCAGGCTAAAGTCTGGAGGTGAACCCCAACACTATGGAACAGACTCCCAGTCTACAGTTTATACACCAAGCTCCCGCTGTACGTGCTTTAAGACACTGCTCATAACTCACTTTTATAACCTTGTGTTTTACTGAAAAATGTATTTCAGTTCTTTCTCTTTCGCAATTGTTTTGCTTGTTCAATGAATTCAGTGATGTCTATTTTGTTGCTTTTATCTGCTGTATTTTCTTTTATTGATTGATTGATTGATTGATTGATTGATTGATTTTATTTTTGGGTAAGACAGAGTGTATAAAGTACTGTGCCAACCCAGAGAATAACACATGATAATAACACATGAAAAGTGAAATGACACTTGTTTCCAATGTGGTATTCTATTCAAAGCACTTTATAATGGAAGGTGCTATACACTGCACTGCTACTACTACTTCTAGTAATAATAATAGTAATAATAATAATATGTTTTGTTAAGTTGGGATATGTTCCATTTTACAGATTTTATTGGACACAGACATTTACAGTGATTTGGTTTAATCTGCTATTTCAATGTTCCTCATCTCTTTTCTGTAATCAGTGTGTCTGCTGTAAAAAAGGGAAGATCATCTCAAGACAGACAAGTGTTGTGTAATAGTGGACATTTGGAAGTGGCAGAATGTTCTTTTTCTTCTGCTCTTCTAACCTTGTACTGAAAAACAGCAACATCATATTCATATACAGTGCTGCATCATATAATGAAAATGTACTTAACATTGCACATTGTTCATGTACATATCTTTTTTTTTTTTTTTTTTTTTACATTTTTCTAATTCTTATTTGTCTTTATGTTGACACCTGAACCAAGAGAACTTCCTTGTACATTGTACTTGGCGAATAAAAGTTTCTGATTCTGATTCCAGCTTCAACTCACCATCTACGACTCGGAGGTGCACGGTCTTGTATGTGTCGAAGCCAGTTCTGTCTATTCCACACCAGTATGTCCCTGTATCATTCTTCATCAGTTCAGCAATGGTCACTTTGAATGTGTTTCCTTCGTCCTCGATTCTGTACCTCCCTCTTGAAATATTTCTTTCCACTCCACTTGCTATTAGGACATCTTTACCTGTACACGCTCCACGACAGAAGTATTTATAGTTAGAAAAAGCGTTGATGTGAGAGCATGTGATTATGATCTGTTGTCCCATCTGTCCTGTTACTGAGACCGGCTGAGCCTCAGTGCCACACAACCCTGTCAATAAACACAGACAATAGCAATAGTCAGATTTTATTTTTGATCTGGTGTTGACCTCAATAGATATATGATTTCTGTCAACAATCATGTCTTGGTATAGTACATGTGTAAGGGAGTGAAAGAGAGAGAGAGAGAGAGAGAGAGAGAGACAGAGAGAGAGAGAGAGAGAGAGAGAGACAGAAAAAGAAAGACACAAGAGAATGAATCTTACCTCCCAGAAGAAATACCATGATGAGGATAATCATCTCCATGTCGCTCATACAATTTACACCCTTTTCCTTTGTCTTATCTTAGCCTGACTTTGCCTGTTTGCTGTTCTTTCATTCAAATGAGTGGCAAACGAATGACAATACAGTGTCTGTCTATGTGGTTATGGTTCCTCTTTGTCTTCTCACTCCCTATGTATAGCTGGCTTTCTCTGTTCTAAATGTGTGAAAACACGTTCAATATGTGTAAAGCATCACAGAGTTCCTCCTACCTCCCTCTGTCTGTCACCCTGTCTGTTACCCCCTCCCAACACACACACACACACACACACACATACTTCCTCATATTATTGGCAGTGTATAATGTAAATGTGTATTCTTTCAATGGTGCAATCTCAACAGAGAGAGTCAAAACAAGTTTAAGTCAGTTTAATTCAATCAAGGCACATAAGGATCAACACTGAAATTAAAAGGGATAGAGAAAATAAGAACAAAGCAAGCTCAACTTATGTAGGGTTTACTATCTACAAACATGCTGACATGACGACTGGACTGCTCTACATAAGGCACAGAGTGTGAAATCCTAATCTGGGAGGTTCACAGTACACAGACTGACTCACAGAGGAAATGCAATTTATTATCCCTACACCAGGTAGTTCATTATATTATGTTTTTACCCTATCACCAGTTGGTTTATTTTGGTGAAATTTGTGATAAAGCAGGGTGGGGCAGTGGTTAAGTGATCTAGTCAGCTGGTCTATGAGTAGTAATTCGGTCTACTGTGACAATTTCAGTTGAAATCTGAGACTATGATGTCACACTACACTCTTTTTTTTCCTTTGTCCAAGACAGTACATTGCTCATTTGCCTTTAGCAATAACAAAACGCCACAGATGTTTAAACCTACAGTACACCGTAACTAAAACTTATTGGACATCCTACAGAGTATCATGGCATCATTAACGTGAGTGAATCAATGCCTCTTTAATCCCCTCCTTCATCCATACATGTGGACAGTGATATCAAGAGGTAGTTTTGACTCCCAAAAATCCAGCATTATGGCTGGTGGCTGGATGGAGGCAGTGATAGATATGCTCCTCTAACAGGTTGGGATCCAGGTTTTGGTACTGGCAAGTCTGTCCTGGTACATCCACATCAACATAGTCATTGAGGTCCAGAGTGACAGTACATTCCCTATCCTTTGAGTTGATATGGGAGTTGAGTTCAGGTGGTGGAGGTGGTGCTGCTATTTCTGTGCAATCTGGAGGCAAACGACTGCAGTTGAGTTCTGGGCTAGCGCATCCAGCAGGAGTCATTGTCTCATAGTCAGATGATATCTGGGGATGAGTAGAAGCACACTGACAGTTAGCTAGTTAGTTAGTTAGTTTCTTACAGGAGAGATCATTTGATTCTATATACAAATCAATTGGACAGTGATGCTGATGTTTTTGCTATACAACTTGATATTAGGACAAAAGGTTCACCTCTCTATTCTGCCGTGTGCCTGAATTCTGGTGTTTAACAATCACCAGCAGAGAGAGTGTAAATACACACACGAATAGCAGCGCACCCACACACATCACCGCAGTTAGGACCAGTGGCAGCTGAGACTCTGGAGGAAAGAAGGACAGCTAAAGTCGACCTGACAGTTAACATTTATTCAGACGAGAATTCACTCACACACAGACACAAACACACACATACATACAGATGTCCGCGCACACACTCACACTTATGTATGAGGTCAGCAGGAAGGATTGCCGTTATGGCTGCTGGAAAAGGAAAATATACATAATTGTAAATAGGTGTTTATGTACACACATGCACATATGCGCACGTACACGCATGCACACATACACACACACCATTAGGTGTGGGAGATTTTGTGCATGAAAGTGGAAAAGGTTCACACGGATGCACTTATCACTCACTGATATGTATGAGATCCTCTGGAAGCATTGCTGTTATGGTTGCTGGAAAAGGCAAATATACAAAATTGTAGGTGTGTATGCACACACACACACACGCACACACACGCACGCAGACACAAGTATGCATGTACATGCACATGGATATTACTCACTGTGAGGCATGAGGCCACCTGGAAGGATTGTTGTTGTGGGTGCTAGAAAATGTGAAAGCAAAAAGAGAATTAGCCTATAGATTCTTAGTCTCCATAGCAATGGAAAAATAATAAAAGAGGAACAGGGGTGAAAAAAGTAACCATACACGGTTCTCATTTACAGTAAATGCTACCTGGCAATTTTAGCGAGGACAAAATCACCATGTACAAATATTAGGACAAAATGTTAACTGAAACTGCATTTACATTTTACATATATGTCACATTACTCACCAGCTTTCCACAGATAATCTAGCAAACTGTACTTTAAAGTATCTTTCTTATAAGCAACATGTTACAGTAAGACATGACTATGCTAAGTGAGATCTTTCCAAGACCACCACATTTCATGATATGCATATCTTTAGATCTAGATGAATGAAACCCAATTATCTTATAAAACACCTATGCTATGAACATGCCCAATGACATGAAATACCTGGGGAAACGTTCAGTTGTATCTCACTGATGGTATCGGGGTACATGTGGATATCCACCCCGCACCAGTACTTCCCACTGTCCCCTAGGACGAGTTGATCCACAGTGACGATGAAGACCCCTACAGTAGTGTTGTCGTACAGACGGAAGCGTTCGCTTCTCACCCACTGGTTGTGTTTGACTGTCTTTATCAGGTTCTTGCAGGACATAGTGTGGTCGATACGGCAGAAGTACTTGGCCATGTCCTGCTGGCTGACTGAGTACTCACATCTGAAGTCCATACTCTGACCCTCCATGCCCGTCACAGCTGTGGATTTACCATTGCTGAGAGCTGTCAGTCAAAATAACCAGTGTTAGTAGCCTAATCATGTGAACATAAAGCATCTAAGGTCCAACAAACAGTTTAGCTCGACTCAATTCGATCACATCAGGTTATTTAAAATCAAATTCTAAATGTATAACTTACTGCCTACCTGAGATTTGTAGTAAAGTGATAATGAGAATCTTGGGTGTTTTCCATGAGTCCCACGTCGCTCCCATCACTCCCAGTTTACTTTCAATCCACACACTCAGTTACTCCCTCAGCTGCACTATGAAACAGCAGCCTCCAGCAAAGATTTTCTTGTGACTGTGTCTGTTTGTGTGTGTGTGTGTGTGTGTGTGTGTGTGTGTGTGTGTGTGCGTGCATCTGTGAACCTCTTCCTCTTTCAATGCACAAAATTGCTCACACCTTATGAAAGTAGGCTCATGGAAGTTAGCTGTAACTTTAACAATGACCTTTATGTGTCTTCGTACACCAGTACATCCAAAAGTACAACCTCTCTGCTTTAGTGAAGATTGTAGCACAGGCTCAACTCTCTGCAGCCTTTGAAGCAATCCTGTCCTTCTCTCCTCTTCTACTGTACTCCACCTGAATCATCACATACCTGTCTCTGCATGATGCTGAGACAGTTCATTTGTTATTATTTGTCCTTATCTGTATCTTAACCTGTATGATTTATGACACACTGAACATCCTGACTGATCTGTGGAATCTGAATAGGCTGTAAGCTTGTTTTCCACGTTTTACATTCCATTGAAAATGCTAGACCGCTTATCTGTGTCATTTATTGGGAACATATATTTTAAAAATGAAAGGGGAAAGACATCTTCGGGGCTGAGATCACATAATAACATATTATTTAGGATGTAATTTGATTGAGAGATTAAAAGATTGATGTGAAATATTAAAAACAATAGACATATTTGAAAAATGTAATAAATGTGTGTGTCTTTTTAAACAATTACACCTTGGTGGCAGGATGGTCATGTGGTTAGGGAAACAATCTCATATTCAGGGTCAGAGATTTGATCCTTTCGACAGCAAATGTCCATCTCCTTGTAGGAATACACTGCCCAACCTGCTCCTGGAGCACCAAACCAAACTTCCCCATAGCAAATGTGAATCTGTCTTCATTATGAATTTGTTATTTCACTCATAAAGTTTTTTAATTACATTTGATATTTTCCCATAGCACTCATACAATATTTTAAGTCCCTCCCCTTCCGCTGTCCCCCATGGGACCTTATTTCGGAAAAAATATGTACAGAAGTCAACGGCAAGAGACAAATAATGAATGCCATGTGCCATGAATTACACATATGATGTTTTGTCAATTTAAAAGATAATTTTGCAAGTCAAAAAAGTCGCAGTTTGTCGTAAAACAGTAAAGTAGTTTTGTGTGAAACTGCTCAGTGAACTACATCTCTCATCTCGCACAACATACATCACCAACACCAACATGGAACGAAACATACGAAACACACAGGCATCGCGTTAACGTTAGCCCCCACTGTACTAAAACTATCCTAAACCAGTGTAAATCCATTCTTACTGTCTACCTTCCAGGCTGTGTATAATACTACTGCTATCTGAGAGGGACTGAGCTTCAGCGGCTCTGGGTAGCTTGTGGAGAGAGAAAGTTATGATGTCACTTTTGGGTGTGTAGTCTTTCTAATTACGTATTTTCACAGTCTTATACTTCAACAGTTTTGCGACAAACTGCGACTTTCTTGACTTGCAAAATTATCCTTTAAATTGACAAAACATCATATGTGTAATTCATGGCACAATTCAAACGGGATCAAATCTCTCTCGCTGTTGACTACCGTACATATTTTTTTCCGAAATAAGGTCCCATGGTGGTCCACTGGAAGGGGAGGGACTTAGGCTCTCGATTGTTGAACATTAGCCTGAAATTGCAGTGAAATGTAATAGTGTAAACACCTCTCATTATTGCCAATGACCTACTGACAGTTAAAGCTCCCTATCCATCTTACCAAACATTACAGTACATATATATTTACAAATGTCATATGCATGACCTCACACACTTGGAAACACACATGGAAGTCAGTCAGATGCACACACTGGTATCCTAACATGCACACCCACAAATACTCATTAATTCATGTGTGTAATTCAAACACACACACACACACACACACACACACACACACACACACACACACACACAGACTCCCTACAAGGTTAACACTTGTCAAAACCTCATGAAATGTGTACTGAGGCTTAATTTGGAAATTAATGTAATATAATTTATTATATACATTTTAATATATTCTATCATTAGTGTACGTCCTGGTGGCTCTGTTGGCTAAGGCACATATCAAGGTCTCAGCCTGTGACCTTCATCCCCTTTTCCCTTCTCCCTTTTCACTCTCTAGTCTCAACTATAGTCAACCAAAAATTACCGGAAAAAATTTGGATAAATATATACAGTAGCCCTGCAACAGTCAGAAAAGAAACTGATTCCACTGATTTCATACAGCATAAAGAACTATAAGTACGCATGTTGGCCTTCTTCTCTTCCCAGGCACATGGGGAGGCATATCAGTTTTTTTTCAGCTTTACAACTCTCTGCTCCTTTGCCATATTGGTTGAACTTGAACATTTATAAGGGGTGGGAGGAGCTCGAGCTCTAGGGGAGGGTCTTTTTTACAACCCAGAAAAAATCCAGGGGACAAACAGCAAACCAAATGGGAAATGAATAGATTAGAGGTAAATACTGCCCCCATATCTTTAGACCTATTCAAAAGATTGTAGGTTAGATTAAGGTGAAAACCCTACATAGGTTACCTTTAAGATTAACTCAGACAATTCCTGACAATTTGTTTTGGAGATTCAAACCAACCCAAACTGATACAGGGCCTGATTCAGTGGAATCACGGTGGGATGTGAAGGTACAAGCTGGCACGTGGCTTGTAAAGCTATCTGTAGGTTGGCTTGTAGTCATTTTAGATGCTGTGCAGTTATTTGTTTGGCGTCCAAGAGAGTAATCATCAGTTACTTCAGACATTTTAAATGTAAATGTGTTGCCGTAGATCACAGGGGTGATGTGATGGTCGTCTTGGAAGTCTGCAGCCAAATATGTTGAATCTGCAGTATCTCTGGAGCAGCTGCTATTATGAAGGGGTAGGCTAGATTTGGTGGCTGTTAATGTGGATGTTGGTGTGTCCTCTTCTGGATTGACGTTACACTAGACTGATGAGATCATCACAGTGCTTCTGCTTCTCGGTTGGACCGCCTCTTCAATCTCCTCGTACACACAGTCAGCCTGTTGAGGAGGGGCAAAGAAACACATTTTGAACTGGTGCTAGTTCTAGTGAGCTCTATTTCTATGACTGGGTGCATTTGCTTATTAATGTGTCTGTATAGTAGATTATACTTTGTAGAGCATATCTGTTCTAGATATAATACCATATCAATACCATAATAAAACATCGATCATTGAAATAGCATGAAATAGCATCACTAATTAGCCTCCTTATAAGTTGTATTGAAAATTAAAGAAATTTAAGATTTTTGTAACATCATAAATATTTTCTCAATAAAATTATTGAGTGACTGATGAGCAGAGCTACCTCTAAAATAGTTACTGGTAAAGGAAAGGAAATAGTCGTTTAATTTAGCTTAATTTCAATCAAGTTTCTTACGGAAGACAGTTGTTCTGCTCAGGAAAG
This sequence comes from Centroberyx affinis, assembly GCF_046629955.1. Taxonomy (NCBI): domain Eukaryota; kingdom Metazoa; phylum Chordata; class Actinopteri; order Beryciformes; family Berycidae; genus Centroberyx; species Centroberyx affinis. The sequence continues at coordinate 190,390 of NW_027282027.1, read as the reverse complement.
TAATTTTATGAAGAGACATCTAGAGGTAATGATATGATATGTATGTACCTCTCCTTCAGCTGCAGTGATGAAGTCTGCGGTGTTGGGGCCAACTTGTGGTCTAGAGCTTTCTCTCCATTTCCTGAAGCTCAGCACCAGCACAACCAGCTGTATGACAATTACTTTGGCAACCAACCCTCTAGTAGCATGCACTGCAATGTCTGACCAAACAGAAAAGGACACAATAGCTTGATGTATATACAGAGACAGCTGATATATTTTATATACATTCATATAATAGCTGGAATCATGCTTCACTTGACATTTGAGTGTGCAACTTAACATGATGGGACAAGATGTTCAGAGACAGCAACTCACCTGTGCTGATGCTCTCTTCTCTTCCATCAGGCCAGTTTAAGGCTGCATGGAAAAATTAAAGATTAAGAGAAGTGGCATCTAATAATCTTTCAGTTGTTTAAAACTCTACAAGTAGTTTTCTCATGAATTACTTTTATAAACAATTTAGATGATAGATAGATAGATAGATAGGTAGATAGATAGATAGATAGATAGATAGATAGATAGATAGATAGATGACATGACATGAAATCGGAAATTGTTTTTGGCACTCCAGCAACAAAAATCCAAAAACACATCAGACTCTACATGATATACATAAAAAGTAAAAAATAGAAATGCAGTTTACGAAGACCATTGATTAAAAGAGTAAACTATTAACATAATAAAATGAGGGCAGCATGTATGTCCACATTTAGTAGCACCTATAAGAAGAGATTACCTTTCTTTCCTACCTTTTGAAATATTTGTAGTCCTGTCCATTCAGGACACTGGGCGTGTTATGGTGGAAACATTCTGACTTGTCCATGCAGAAGAAACTCCAGGTGTGTTAGTTGTTATTTCATTCCCAATGGCTGTGTAGAAGAAGAATCAGTATAAAGATAATTTCAGTTGCTCACTATGTTTAGTGCACACCATTGCAGTGAATAGGCAATCAAGGTGACAGTAATATCATGTATTTACCATCCATTACAGCAAGGCGCACCCCTTGGTATGTATCTATACCAGGTCTGTCCACTGCACACCAGTATGTCCCTGAGTCTGACTTCTGGAGCTGAGTGAAGGTGACAGTGAAGGCTCCATTTCCTGAGTCCACCAGAGAAATCCTCTCTGTCTCTGCTCTTCCACCAGACCTTACAGTAATCAGTTTATGGTCATGGTCGGTGCAAGGATCCTTGCAGAGGTACTTGTCGTTTTTCCATGCCAACCCGTGTGAGCACTGGAATGAGACTTCGCCTTGCTCAAATCCCTCCACAGTGATGTCTGCCTCCACAGTGCACATAGCTGCCAAACATGAAATGACATGACACTGAAGCGTTAAGGTGCCCTTGTTTGACTTGAATGGCAGAATAAATGAACGCATGCATTATTTTTTAACAGACTTACCATATAGAAGACAGTAGAAGATAGAAATGGTCTTCATTCTGATCAATAAAGTGCAAGTTCTACCGTTTTTTTCTTATTCCAGGAATAGAGTAGTCCGTCTGGGTGCGAAACATTGATCTAACTTGCTAAATATCAAAACATTTAATTCAGTAATACAGTAAAAAAAAAAAAATTCAGATTAAACTGTATATGCCTGTTTCATCATGCTCTATTACTGAGCATCCGACTGCACATTAAGTGAAGTTAAGTTGTACAATAAATCCTCAACTCTTCACCTTCTTCCTGTGCAATCTTCTAAAGAAAGAGGGGGCAGGAGGGGGCTACTGTCAACTCAAAAGAAGAGAAAGTGAAGGGGCTGGAGGTGTGGTGAAAAGTTTCCGCTGTGTACTTAAAAGGCGCTCTGCACTGTGCACAACACACATGACTTCAGATTTCTATATGGGTATATACTGTATATATATGAAAAGTTGAAAGAAATACCATATGGAAACAATGACAGGGAAAGAGTACAAATCTTTGATTATTTAATATTATTCAAAATACCGGTGAAAAGGATTTGGAACTACAGCAGGGAAAGACTGGAATACATTCATATACTACACGATGCACTACAGATGCTTTGATGAAAAATTCAAATTAAGCAGTATAGAAGTTCATTTTGGTACTTTGGCACAGTTGTTTTCAGCAGATGGTAAAAATGGTGATACAAATAGACAGACACAAATAATTATATATATACATATATATATCTATATATCTATATATATAGATATACTGTATATATATACACACACACACACACACACACACACACACACACACACATATATATATATATATATATATATAATATGTGTGTGTGTGTGTGTGTGAGTGTGTGTGTGTGTGTGTGTGTGTGTGTGTGTGTGTGTGTATATTAAATGATACATTCAATCTCAGGTAAATTTGATGTGTCACACTTTAAATTTGCAGTAGAATTTCAGGTAATTTGATGGCATATAGTCTCAGGGGGGCTACTTATAGTTTTGGTTGTCATTGACAACAGGTGCAAGACGATTGTCAATCAGTATAACAAATTAGCCTATCAGCATACACATTACATCAACAAATCAGCATTTATCAAATTACTGAATTAATAAAAAAGGCCAGCATTTGTCACATAAATACAAATTGGTTAGTATAACAGGAGATAAAGTTTAAAACTATCCCACCTATCTATACAAAGTGGCCTACCTTGAGCAAATATGTCAAATACATATAAAGATAATACAAAATTAGTACAGAAAACAGTAGTACAAAAGTACAAAAAGGGGGTGAAAGGGAATGCAAAGTTTTACTTGGATGAGGTAATTGCCTTCGAGTAATCCCCAATATACATACATGCACACCTCTGAAGAAGGTCTATGACCGAAACATTGCTACATTAAATTGTGATTTGCAAATGGATGTTGCTTTTTTTGCTTTTTTTCTCCCAGCACCCATGACTGAAATTGTCAGGTGTGCAAACTTTAATCTATTATAGTCTCAGGGGGGTGAAATGGAGAAAATGATGCCATCATCAAAAACACTGGCGAATGAGACGGTGGTGGAGGGCGTCTGAGATGTGAGTGGCTGAGTCACTTTTCGGAAAGTCTGCAGTCATACAGCGTTTGTCTACAGTATGTTCAAGACAGTTATCTCAGCTTGTGCTGACAGAATTAATATTGCAGTAGGCTGTAGACACGCCCACGCAGTAGGAGAGCTTGTTTGTCATTCTTCCTGTCTGACCTCCTCATACCCATGATGACTACCATGGAGACTGTGAATGACTGTGATCCTGAGAGTTTGCCAAACAATATTGGTTTTTACGTGAACGAGTCTCATAACAGCTGCAATGGGCATGTGCACTGCATGCACATACACACATGTGCACGCATACACAGATTAATATTCCCGTTATATGTACACTAAGCGAGAATTTCACTTATCATATGTATATCATAAATGAATATGCATCACATTTAAATAATATAATATTTATCATATTTACATTTCAAGGTGAGCCTCATATACTATCCCATGATCTGTTGATCCTGTGATCTCACCTCTCCTGTGGAGGAATAGTCTGGATCCCTGGCAGTGTTACAGTAAGAAAATATATGGATTTAATGAGGACCTGACTGGCAGAAGCTGGAGAAACGAAATAGTGAGATGTAATGGTGCATTGCTGCATTGGTGCGCACACTGATGCGTACATGCGTGAATGCATGACTGCATGCATGTGTGTACTACAGTACTTGGTGGTCCTTTGTTGTGGAACATCAGTATGGTCAAACCTAGAATAGTAACCATGACAACAAGCCCTATATTGGCATCCACCGTGATGAGCTGGCCAGAGACAGCAACATACAGTATTATTGAAGGCTAGACAGACAGACAAGCAGACAGTCAAACAGATAAACAGGCAGATGGACGTGTCAGTCATTGTCACTACACCTGTTCCTTTAGGAGAATAAGTATCATTTTCTTTGGTCATCATGGCCTTTGTTGGTCCTGGAAAGTCTGTGGACATGTTTAAGAATTTTTTTTTTGTCAAAGTTGAGGAGAATGGTTGGTCAAGGTTGGGGAGAGACTGGAGCTATGAACAAAGAGAAATGAAACATGGCAAGATACTGGGTTCTTCCTGTTCTAAATAACAACATAACCCAGGTTACTTTGATTGTGTAACGCAGGGAGAGTGCCTGTCATCGGAGTAAACTAAAGTCACTGTCATGCTCCTGCAATCATCTTGAGATGATGTGTGCTATAGGAATGGTACATTATCCTCCTGGAAGTATCCATTTGACAAAGATTAGATTGGCTACAAAGGGATGCAGCTTATTTAGGTACGCTGTAGCATTCAGATGGTGCTCCACTGGTACTAAGGGGACTAATTACACCACCGCCACCAGCCTGTACTGTTATCACCAGGAAGGATGGATCCATGGATTCATAAGCGGAATTCTGAAACTGCATTTCACAACAGAAGCCAGGATTTGTCAAACCAGGTGGCATTTTTCCACTCTTCAATCATCCACTTTTGGTGATCATGTGCCCACTTTAGCTTCATCTTCTTGTTCTTAGCGGACAGAAGTGTAACCCAGCATGATCGTGTGGTTTGATGAGTTGTGGGTTCTGAGATGCTCTTCTGCACACCACTGTTGTACTGAGCTGTTATTTCTATAGTTGTGGCTTGAACAGGTCCTGTCATTCTCCTCTGACACCAACAATTCAACGTTCAACATTGCTTAACTACATGTTTTGCCCATCCTATGCTTTATTTATGTATAACTCACTGTCTGGAGGAGTGAGCAGTTTGTGTAAACAGAGAGGTGTGCCTAAGTGGCCACTGTGTGTATGTACGGAAGCATGTTGCATTCATTTTGAAAAAATACATCGACAGGTTTTCTCATTTAACAAGATCTTTTCTTGTTATGATGATGTTGTTATTACAAGAAAAACTGAGAAAATGAGAACCTGAGATAAATGCAATATGCTTCCATAGATATAACCATCACAGAAATCTCACTTTTCATATGTGAGATTACTGTGAAGGTGATTGCAGTGATGCAGCAGTGGGAGGAGAGAAATTACAGAAAGATGTATACAGGTAAAGCAAGAAACAGGCAGGGATTATCATCTTGTATCCTTGTATCAGTTCACTCACAGTGTCCATAAACCTGCCAGTGGGGCTGTAAAGTGTTTTATAGGTCATCTTTATGATCAGATGTTGGAAGGATTCTCTAAGTACCATGGTCATAGCGGAGCTTTCAGGAGACGGATGGATGTGAGAGGGAAGAGTAGACACACTGTATCATAACTATGCGTCTAGTGCCCTCTGCAGGTGTTACTGCATCACAACTTCAATATTTGAGTTTGATGACAAACTCAGCATCCTGAACTCTCAAAGACACCACTAGCAATTTGCTCCTTGATCAAGGTACAATTGAGTCACATAGTAGAACTCACCCTGCAACTCGGCAGGGTAAATCACTTTCATCAGGTAGTATCTGTTTAAGTAAGACTTCATATATAGTATGCTAAAAACAGACTGCTAACTAAAACAGGTCAGCGGCACACAAAAAAAATAAATTTCTTGTTTTTGCTTGACTTTTTGTTTTTGACTCGGGGATTGTAGTTTGTCCTTGTGCATGTTAGTCTGATGTTGGAAATCTTCTTTTGACATATTGTGAAGCACTGTGTAACTCGGGTTTTGAAAAGTGCTTTATAAATTAAGTTTTACTTGCTTACTTACTTGAAAATTCAACAGCAAATACCTGGCATACAAGGAGAGGAATGCAAATGGGAATATATTCAAACATTTGTACTTTATTTGATTTAAAATATAGAGTAGAGATGTGATTCCTCTTGAATGGCTACATTTGCATGAAAGCCATGCATTAGCTGTCAACGCAATAACAGATCCCCCACCACAACCCACCCCCTTACCCCACTCCACCCCGACTCCCTTATCCCACCCCACCCCACCCCACCCCCTTACTCCAGACTTTTGGGATCCAGTGCCTGGTAGGCAGAAGCATACTGGGAGGCGTCTGGTACATTGGGTCCTGGGCCGACATGTGGTGCTACAGGCTCCAGCCCCACTGCATCCGAAGTGGAAGGGACATCTTGCTCTTCATTTTCCTCATTGTAATCAGCCTGTGATTAAATGAGTATTATCACTAAGACTAATTTTACCTGCACATTATGTTCATATTGTGGATTTTGAATCCTAAAAGTATAATTATAGATGAAAATCAAATTGGATCAAAATTAAAATTTGATAACTGGCAAAATGGTCACTCACCTCGACTTTACTACCTTTGTCTGCATCAGGTCCACCGGGGCGTACTGAAAAAAACAAACAACAAGATTTATTTATTCTAAATGTCTGTGTGTGTGTTTGTGTGTGTGTGTGTGTGTGTGTGTGTCTGTGTTTCTGTGCACGTGCATGCTCTCTTGGTACAAGAGCACACTGTGGAGAGAGATTAGTGAGTGTGTGCATGTGTACATATGCATGCATGTGTCTGTGCATACTTGCATGTGTCACCTTACCTATATTACTCCTCCAGCGTCCATAGAATATAATAGGGATAATCGCACAAACCAGGAGAGCCAGGCTGACTGAAACAATGATGACCACCGTGGTATCTGGACGCAACAGAGACAGGCATGCATGTGGTGAACATACAGTGAGTAACAAGTAATTGGGACGGCCTCCTTTACAGATAGTCAGCACAGTTTTGATTATTTTTCTTCATATATAATTGATAATTATTTAACTAAATAAGTGAAATGAAGGTAAAACAAAAATGTTAACTTTTTTTTTACCTTTTTTTTTTTTTTTTTACAATTTCATGTTTCAAGGGGCATATTTCTGTTTCTCAGCAGGACACTCTCTGTGTCCATCTCAAGTGTCAATCTCTGTCTTGTCTCTGTCTCCTGTCTTTCCAGTCAGTAATTAGCAAGAGTCATGACTCTTAATCAAAATGCAACATGTTTTGTGGCTGCACTGCATTCTGGTCTATTGAGGCTACTGCCTGTAGAGAAATTGGTATCTCTGCCTCCTCTACAATGGATTTCTCCCTGTAAGACTGTTTACCATTGGTGCAAAATGCACCAAGTCTAGAAAGAAGCCCTTTCTCTTTGATTCTAAAGGACTAGCAAACCTCTGACTTTACCGTTAATGTTTTAGATACTTGAAAAGATTTCTGTTAACATACTCCATTGCAGCTAAATATAAACCCAAACCGAAACCTCTCAAAGTTGCCTTCAGACCTGCCACTCAGGGCTTGAGTGTAACTACTAAACAACTATCTAGGGGTATCTGATTAGAGTCAACTCAGTGTACAATGAGGGGACAACCCACTCAGGTCAGCACAACACCACAACTTACCAAAATAACGTATGAGAAGAACTCAAAGTGGCCACCAGAATCACCACTACATGTGTCTGAAAGCGACAGCTAAGCTAAAGCTACTCACTGCAACCACAGGTACATGATTAGTGTCAACTTAGCGTACAGTGAGAAAGGCTCCCAACACTCAATGTGGCTCGCCAGAATCACCACTACAGGCATCTGAAAGCAACAACTTAATAACTCACTGTAACCAGGGGTAACTGTTTAGTGTCAACCTGGCACAGAACGACAGGCAGCTACTGAATTAGAATGGATAGAAGAGGCATTCAAATCGACATTCTAGAATGTCACTTGGTTGGAATGGCTAAGATCCATAAATCATTTGATAAAGCTGTCATGGAAAGAGCAGCAGGGAATTCCTATTTGTGCAACACATGGAATAATGCTTATTTCCATGACACTGTAAGCTTCTGTGGTTTCCAGCCAAATTCAATCTGTCCTTGGTTTACCATTAAAACTTAAAATTTAGGAGTCCTATTTGACTGGAGCCTTCATTTTGAGCAACATACTGAAAAGCTTGTCCAGTCATGCTTTTTTCCCATTTAAGGAACATTGCTAAAATTAGATCCGTACTGAATTTTAGCGATACAGAGAGGATTATACATGCTTTTATTTCACCTCGCCTTGACTTTTGCAATGATCTGTTTACATGCCTTAACCAAAGAGAGGTAGAACGGCTCCAATGTGTTCAGGGCTGCAGCATACTTTAATACTAAGAGACAGGACCATATCTCCCATATTTTAGTGTCTACACTGGTTGCCTGTTCATTTTTGTATTGATTTTAAGATTTTACTTTTTTAAGTACTTTAATTACTTTTAAGGCTTTGCATGACCTGGCCCCTAGTTATCCATGAGGAACAGGCACAGGCATGAAGGCTGGCAGTCAGTATCATCTTTTAAATCTCTTATTAAAACTTACTTTTATCATATAGCCTCTTTATAACCTTTTACTCATTTTTCATCCCTGTTTCCTAGTCTCTTATTTATTTATTTATTTATTTATTTATTTATTTATTTATTTATTTATTTATTTATTTATTTATTTATTTATCCATTTGTTGTTATCCCTGGCTGGATCTATTTATTTTTTGTAATTTAGTAATTCATTAATTTATTCATTTATTTATTATTATTATTAGCAGTAGTAGCAGTAGTAGTAGTAGTAGTATTTACCTCTATTTTATTATGGTTTTACATCACTGATCTTTCTGTTTTATTGTTCTGTTTTATCTGTTTCTTATCTCTCTTGATTGTGAAGCACTTTGTAACTAACTACTAAAGTAACTTTGTTTTGAAAAGTGCTATATAAAGGTTATTATTATTATTATTATTATTATTATTATTATTATGTATTATTACATTTAATCCAGTCCTACACTATAGACTAAATCACATCCTACCTTTATCCTACTCCCTTAACAGCTCCCAAACCGAAAAAACATGAGAAATCTGTGTGCTGAGTTTCTGCTGTGTTGTGGTAAAAGATTCCATGTCCCCTGGATAGAGAAAGTTGATCAGGAGTTTTCCCGAAAACCGCCCAGGGACGATTTTGGCATGGCACCAAGGACAACATTCAGAGGAGATTGGTGGCTTAAGGATTTTGACATGATATATCGACATGGGACAAGCAAGCAATTGTCTAAATCAAATCTTGTCTAATTCACTAACGGTTCTCTTCTGCTATCTGCCCACTTACTGTATGTCCCATGAGATGTCTGCAGAAGATCACACTGTCATCATTAGGAGCTCATATGTTGACAGGAAAGAGTCTCCCTCTCAGTCAGGATCCTCCCTACATAACATCAGGGAAATGATGGCCAACATGGTAGAATAACTATCTGAGCCCATCCAGCTATTGTAGCATCCTGTGGTGGGGAAACTGAAGACAGTGCTCTCCAGTAGAGCCATTAATTCAGTCTGTGTTTTGACTGTGTTCTACTGATGCTGATGGGAGAGGGAGTCCCATGAAGTTTGAACGACTTTCTAAAATGACCTAATCTTTGTTTGTTTTGGCGGTTTTTTTTGCAGAGGGGGCAGTGACCCATCCCCAGGCTCAAATAATCTCTTGACCATTGTCCCTGACAGTCAGGAGGACCGGATCAAATCCATAAAATCCAGAGCTATTCTGAGACCATTACACTCTCTTCAAAATCCTGTGGTGAAACAGCTGGTTGAGTGACATCATCATTCACATCCTGACACCAGAGAGGTCTGTGAGCCTGGGCAAGAGCTCTGCCCTCTTTGCAACTGTGAAAACACACAAGGTGAAAGTTGGAGTGATGGTAGTGAAGTTACACCATGACAACATGTCAGAAATATCAGTGGCTACGATTATGGAATGACATGAGACTCAGGAGGACTCACCTCCCTAGGCACTGAGACTAAAACATCAAAGATAAGATAGTTAAATCTTCCTCTCATCGATGCAGTGATTCCAGTGATGATGCCCCATCAGCTTAGTCTCCTTGTAACTTATTACTGTAAATTGTTTTCACAAATCAGAGCATGGCTGCATATGGCAGCCAGGATGAGCAAAGTGGGCAGCAGCAGGATTTGCTGAGAGGATTGCCTTTCAATTTTGTGAGGCCATGGGTCAGTCAGAACCAGGCGTACCCTTCAGATCTGAATGTGAATAGGCTCAGTAAATAACCAAATACCCATTTCTACAACACTAGACCATTGCCTCAAGCATCCACACAGTTCCACACAAACCAAAAGAGCCACCACATATCACTTCTAAGTAATAATAAACATAGTGTTTGTAAGCACTAAGGAAAATAAGAGCAAACAATGAGAATGCCAGAAACTGATTTAAAAACACAGTTACATAAGAATAATCCAGACAATAATCTTCACCCAAACTCAGACCTTTCTGTGATCTGAGCCATCACTGTCCCCACAGAATAGCCATTAACTGAAATATGTCTGCTTCTTGGTATTGGTTTTCTAGTAATCAGATTAACCTAAAAAAAAAAAGTATCCTTTTTTTATTCCCAGTGAGAAATGGAAAAAATACCTTTGTTGTTTTTTGTTTTACCTTCATTTACTCTTCCTATGAAGTTGTTGTCCAAAGGTACACTGACCAAACCAAATTGCTTACAGGAGAACTTATTAAGCTGTACTAAAGCATCTATACCCTCTTTTGCTGTTCTGGGGTATCTTGGGAACAAAGCACTTAACAGTGCTACCTGTGAGGTTCTTGGTTGCTGGCTGGTCTGTCTTCTTCTCTATGGGTGGCAGGGTTACTGCTGCTGGTGATGATGCAGCGCTGGATGGTTGGTCCTCTAGGGGCATTTTGCTAGTCATGGTGTGCAGAGTTTTATTGGAGGGGAAGGATCCAGGAGAAACAGTGGAAGCTTTGAGAGAAGAGGATATAGAACGACTGGTGAGGAATACAGTGTGTAAAAGAGTGACGCTGGTCCTGCTTGAGTACATATAGGAGAGGGGAAGCATCACATTAAATGCTGGATCTAATTGTCCATGTAAACATCTGAAATCTTAAACAGTCGGGTGTTGTTAGCTTGTGGACAAAAACATTAGTATTGGAGATGGACTCTCCATGGTTATTATACAAGACATGTTAAACAGTCCCACTAATACACTGTCCAGAGAATGCAACCAAAGAAGAGCTTCTTTTACAGTGACATACCGTTGAAATTTATTTCATACAAAATGCCTAATCCTGCTGATCTTACGTCAAGCTTTTTTCCCCAGGGAGATAATTTGAAGAATAGAAGATATAGACTGTTGCTTAGCCAAAACTTACGATCTAGGACTTTGAGATCGACCTCCTGGTGGAAGACTTTGAAGGTTCTCTCCAGTCCACAGTTGTATCTCCCTGCGTCTGTCTTCTCCAGTCTCTTTATGGTCACGGTGAAGACTCCCTCTCTCCTGTTGACCCCCATGCTGTATCTCCCTCGCTGTACAACACTGGACTTCTTCCAGTCCGTCTGAATGACAATGTTTTTGTTGGAGCAGACTCCTTTACAGAAGTACATGTTGTAGTTGTTGGAGCCGCTGTCTGTGGTCCATTTACCGGAGCACAGGATGGAGACATCTCCTCCAACATACCCACTCACCTCCACCACCACGGAGGCCTCCACACACACAGCTGTGAAACAAAGTGCCAGGTTACACCTAGCTGACTAAAGCTTGTTCTATACTCTGTTCTGAGAGGGTTTCAGACGTGTTCAGACGTGTTCTGAAGGTCTGTATAGTTGGATGGACTGAAATCAGATGTTCATATGTGTTGATTAATTGGATAATGGGGAAGTTGATTAAAAGAAAATCACATACTACTTAATAGATATTAACTTTGAATGAAAGTTCTAGAAAAATACATCTGTGAGGAGTAATGCATTATTGTAGGCTACAAGGTGTATCACTCTATCACATATTAGGCATAATGATTATGTTTTTTTTCAAAGTACTGTTTGTTTTTTCAAATAGAAAATATTAAAGAGTGACATCACACTGCCATACAACACAATTTCAGATTATATAATGTGCATATAACATTCTGCGACTGGAAAAGTAACTTTTGTCAATTGAAAAAGTAACTGTAGCCTAATAATACTTTCCCAATTTTAGAAGAATACATGTTATAAAACAGAAATTACTTATTCATGTAATGTTACTAGACAACACATAGTTACATGAAATAAGCTGGGTCAATAAACTGGGACCCCCAACTCTGGTTAAGGTTGACCTTTGAGTCTAACGATAGGCACATTCCACTGCCAACTCTAGTGAAATCTATTAATAGCATGCAGCCAGAGAACCAGAGTTTTTTTTTTTTCTGGGTATTCAGTGATTCAATGTAAACTTAGTTGTAGAAAAAGGAAAGAAAGCTTTAAGTTTTATCTTGGCTTATCTTACCTCAGTTTGCATTGTTTCCTTCCATTGTTTAATTGAATTACACAATATTTATCTGGAACAAATGTAATTTTATATATCATATTTATTTACGAGATGCTACAACTAGGCCTAGCGGTTCATTCAACTATATATCAGTGGTCAGTCTCAAGATTATGTTGTTAAATTTGGATATCAAGTCGTTTCAAGTTATTTTCTTAGTTGTTACAACACTTATTTCAAAATCAAGTGCATTACAACATGCTAAAGTCAGTTGGAAAGCAAAAAAATATTTTCAATTAATAAAGTAGTTATCAAAATGATTCAAATGATGATTACGGGTTAAAACATCAGAATTACAGATTTTATAACTACAGATTGCAGAAGAGTAATCTATTCAAGATCAGGAATTGTTTGAGACAGCCGGTAAATTACAAATTAGTCACCGTATGGACTACTGAGTCCAGTTCACCACTCTACTCTGAACTTAAATACAAATGTTTCACACCGACTCACACCAATATTTACCCATAATACCCACCCCAGGTAGATAAACCATTTTAAGATAGATAATGCTATCACATCCATATGAAAGATAATATTCCATTCAGAATGTCACTTATAACAAATAAAACATAATGATATGAATGAAAGACAACAAGACTCACCTGAGAGGAAACACAAAATGCCAATATGAATAATCTTCATGCTTTATCCAGGTCAAAGCAAACCAAGAAGCTTCCAGCAGCAGATGACAAGAATGACTTACTTCAAGGACGGTTGAAAAAAATGCAGTGATCTGATTCAAGACAGTCATCTGATTCAGTGACATAAAACATAAGCGCCATATAGATCCAGAAAAAGTACAATGATCTGATTGTACAGCAAGTCGGCAAAATGGCTTGTTTTTCTTCCTCTTGTGGGATCATTAAATGGGAATGATTCAGTTTTCCCACTTCTTTCAACTGCAAGTGTTTTTTTTTCTTTTTTGAGGATACTACTCCATTTATCAGCTCCCCGTCCCCCCTCTCTTTTTCACTCCGTTCCAAGAGTCAGCTCATGACTCTGCTATAAATTCTTAGCTTGAGTGTATGTGTTTATTGTTCAGCCTCTTGCAGCTTGCTCTGTGTGTGCGCCTCTGTGCATACATGGATCTGGAGGACATTGAGATAAACAAGCGGTCTGCTGACAGAATCACGGGTATCAGTAGGTCCCCTGGTCATGATCTGGAGCCAACCCGTCTTCAGTTTGCACAAGCCACAGTCTCGTGGCTCTTCACCTGTGAGACTCTCTTCTCTAAATTGCCATGGAATAACTTACAAAATGTTATTTCACAGTTATTTCATCCCTGTCTTACATACAGTACACACAGTATATGAAGGGCTCGTCTTATCTATTCACACCCTGCAGCAAGATCTTCATGTTACACTTATCACGATCGAGTAGCCTTTTTATAGAAATGAAAGCGAGACATTTTTGTCAGAGAGAACCTTTATTTCCAATGACACAAGAGCAGTTTGCATGGCACAGTGTAAATTTTCCATCTTTTGTATATTAAACTATTATTATGATCAAAATATAATCTTGCTTAGTAAACAGAACACTATATTGGTCATACTTATTGCATGGTCATATAGCATTAGCCTATGAAATACTGCAGTCATTGAGGGAAAGCATTTTCCCAAGGTGTAATTTACACTGAGATGGATGACAGAACTTTGTACACACAGCTCTTTGGTTTTTAAAGGGGCAAGTAGAGACGGTGATAAAATAATAAATATGATGAAAACTTAACACTGATTGAGTCTAAATCCATTAGCATCAGGAACATGTCAGGGAATGTAAACTAGCTAAGTATTGGTTTGCTCAAGTCAATATCCTAGGTTACTGCATAGACAGTATATGTATTAGCTTCATGCTAGTTTTAAAAAGAAAATACCAGAAACATTCTCTCTGTCCCCCCATAATGTCTTGGAGTGCTGTAGTGATACAAATATTTTACTCTTTAGTACTTGGAGTAAGACATCTTATGGAATCTAATAAAAAAAGTGCTACAATAAGCAGTATTGCAACTTTCTTCCTATCAAAGAATAAAACAAACTTTACAACATCCCACACACACAACAGAGGCAGACCAGCCAACAGTCCTCTTCTTCTCAAGCTGGTCACGACAGCACAGCTGCCTCGAATGCTCAAACTTCCCCAAGGAGACAGAACTAGTAAATGAGTTCTGATGTCAAATGAGGGTAATCTTTTGCCTCAGGTAAAAATCTATCTCCACCCTGACACACGCAGCATCTCATGGTGTCCTGAAATAAAATCTCCACTCAAAATAGTACATTCACCATAAATCCATCCACCCAAAATAAAAACTGTCGAAAGCAAAAATACAGCGCCCTCTGGGTTAAGAATACACCCCAAAAAGGGATGCAGTGATCAACCCAGAGTACCCTAACATAGGCATACAGTATCCTACTTAAACCTGCAATAAGCGATATCAGACCTTATAACCAATCCTGAAACTAACGTGCGCTATGTGAAGACTTCATTGAGACATAGTGATATAAACCAATATCCACACGGCAGCCAGCTGTGTGGCTGTTTTCACCTCTTTTCTAACGCTTGTTGTCAAATTCGGCTCCAAAACAAAGCTCCTCCCGGGCCATTCAGTAGCTTTTCATTTTTGTAAAACTAGCTTGGCTCCTCCTGTTTGTCCTTTGTAGGCCTCCGTAGTGCAGTGGCTTTGCTGTGTGTTATTTACAAATATATTGCGGTTTCTGTCGTCCTCTAGATGTCCGAAAATTTCGCTTATTGCAGCTTTAAGATAGAAAAAGAAAGCCAAAGCTGAGAAAACACTTAAGTGTACACAGAGGACGAACTGTCCCAAGAGCCTGTCTCTTATATTGTCTGTTGTAACCTTCCAGTCCATAAGGTCTTCCTTGTGATATCTGACAGTCATTCATACTTGGCAGCTTTGTGTATGATATGGAACTCTTTCCTTTAAAGAAGTCCTGGAGTTCCTTTCTTCAGGTTTAAGTTGGTGGGAGCACCTGGGCAATGGTCTCTCTGGCACTCTGGCTGAGCCTTTCTGGAAACTTCACCTCGTACTCCACTACCAGGTCACCACGACGGTCAGGGCTTTTGGGCAAAGGCAGCCCCTCACCATTAATGCGCCGCTTCATCCCTGGCCGCACTACATCCTTTGTTGTCACGGTTACAGTCCTGCCGTCCAGTGTGGGTGCGTTGACTGTGCTGCCGCACAAGGCCTGAGGAACCAAGGGAAGGGAGAATATGAATGGGGGAAGGTTAGGTCACTAAATAATACCAAGCGTTAGCATGACTTGGCACCAACTTTGTCCTACTAATAATTTTCAGTTGATATCTGAAAACTAATATGTAACCAATTGCTACTTTGGTTTAGTCCTCAAGTAATTTGACTAAGCTGTATTTTACGACTGAAAACTGACATACTAGCTCTAAGATTGAAAACCTAAGTTAAAGTGATGTTGAACTTTAATAGTACTTTAATAGTACTACCGGAGCACCGGAGCACCGGAGCAACAGATAACAGAGAATCACTGATTTTGGGGTTAAATCATGTCCAGGAAGCTACAGAACCAAAGGTACTACCAAAGTTCAACATCACTTTAAATTTCAAGCTTTTACTCTCTTCCCTCCTTACTGGATTTAGAGTGTCTTGGACTTTGTGCATACAGCTCCAGAGTTAACTTTTTTCTCACTGGAGGTTTTCAATCTCAGAGCTAGTATCTCAGTTTTCTATAGATTTGATTCCTGTTCCCAAAGAGCACCTATAAACCTAAGGACTTCACTATTTTTTCTTAATCCACAAGAGCACCAAGTGTTCCTTCTGTCTGTATTTTACTACCATTAGTGAAGATAAATTCAAAGATGATGTAATCCTGACTTACATCTCTGAGGGAGACCTTGGCTGGGTAAATGATGTCGGAGCCATCGCGCCGGAACACCAGATGTGGCTTGTCCTTCAAAACAAAGACCACATCAGCTGGAATGTTGGTGGGAGTCTCGTCTCCCTCCTTGGGAAACGTGATTTTGGTCCCCTCCTTCCATCCCCTCTTTATCTCCACCTCCAGGATCTTATCCTCCGTTCTTGTCGTTCGCCTGTCGGGGTTCAGCCTTTTATGGGAGATCTTCATTTTCTTGGTGCAACCGGAGAACACTTCCTCCAAGGTCACCCGTAGGTTGTGGACCACAGGGGGGTCCTGCTGTCTCGTCAAACTACTGCTGCGACCGCCCATTCCTCCCATTCCTCCCATTCCTCCCATTCCTCCCATCCCCCCCATACCAGTGCTGAAGGAGCGGGGGAAACCTCCCATTCCGCTGCCCCCCATGCCTCCCATCCCGAAGCGGGTAAAAGGGTCTGTCTCCATGTCCTCATCCATGTCCCCATTGCGGCCGCCAAAGAACTGTTCAAAGGGGTTACGGCCACCGAAGAACTCTGCGAAGATGGCATGAGGGTCGCCCTGGAAGGTGTAGCTGAATGTGCCAGGACCACCAGCACCCCCACTTGAGGGGCCCCCACCTTTGAGACCTGGATGAGAGAGACACAGAGAGAGATAAGTGTCTGCATTGCTAAGTGTAGTTCATAAAGGAGAATACAGTGTCATTTAGGGTAATAACCCATTTACTTCTGTCTACGTGTCATAGTGTCATTTTGCGATGCCTGCTGTATAACACAATACATTTTGTAAGGCGACATGTTTTAGAGAGGAATTATTTCCTGGCGAAGACTTCCACTTCTTTCTGTGGGTGTCAGGTGATTGACAGTAAGCAGAGCACAAGGCAATGCGTGCACGATATGAAAACACTTAACTTGGGCACAACAAAGAAACACTGATGAAACAGAAACTCGGACAAAACCAAATTAAGGCTTCATGTTTACTGTGATGGATTATCAAGTTTGAGTAGTTTCCAAGTCTGTGGAAGTTGTTGTTCATACTGTACAAAAATTAATGGCAGCAAATGGCTTCTTCTGAAGGTAGGAAAACAAGCTTTGATATCTCTAACTACGCTGGGTGTAGCCAACACAATGATGTGACACAAACTTATAAAAAAAAAGGTATTATTCTTTTGACAGCAACTGTTCATAGGTGTCTGTCAAACAAAAACAAGGCCTCTCTCACCACTACTTTGACCTGTCAACCTCTGCCTGGAATCTGCTCTCTAGTTTATAACCAACTGTGAAAACCTTGTTGACAGGTGTCAAGGTGTTAACCCCGCCCCCTCGTGACGTGAATATAAAGAACCTCCCAGCCTCCAGCTTTCCACTTCTGTTGTCACAACCAATCACAGAGTTACATTTTTAGTCGGCTATCCGCTTGTGCAGCTTTGGATTCTTGTAGGAACATGCAATGTGTACTTTCCTGCTTGCAGAGCCTCGCCTTTCCTGGCTTTGAAACCAGCCCCGACCGAAAGAGAGATTAGAGTCACTGTTTGGAGCACATAAGCCTGTTTGGTCCCATAGATGGCCGATAGCCTGTATAACCAAACTTCCCAATATCCATAGTTTCACAGGGTGTTTCATTCAAGTCAGCTGTTGGGGAAATGGATACATTGTTAAATTATTCATGGAGCACCTTACCTTCTTCACCGAAACGATCATAGATATCTTTTTTCTTCGGGTCGCTCAAAACGTCATAGGCTTCCGCTATTTCTTTGAATTTGTCCTCGGCCCCCGGAGACTTGTTTTTGTCGGGATGGTAGCGCAGCGCCTGCTTACGATAGGCTTTCTTTATATCATCTTCCGAAGCGTCTTTCTTAATACCCAAAATATCATAGTAGTCTTTGCCCATTTTTACCATCGAGCAGCCTGTTGTGTAAAGCTGTCCCGACTGTTAAGAACTTCAAAAGTGCGTCCTTGGCAGTTGCGCTAATAACACAGATTGCATTTAACTCCGCAGACAGTGGGTCCGATCCGTCCTCTACCTCACCACCGAGCGCTTCTTCTCCGGTTCAGTCCCGGCCATTTTATTTTGAAGCCCAGTGGAAAGTTCGAGACTTTTCCATCACCATCACGAATAATCCGAACGGTGACAGACGGGCACTTGAGCAAAGAGAATGGCACGCCTATTGTGGTGTCACATGCTGCCTTCAAGTGCTGTCGGAAATATTTCCATTACCATGTGGCTGCATATAAACGACCCGCAAAGTGAGAAAGTGACTTTGACGACCATGGATCCATGTAAAAAAAATAAAATAAATATATATATATATATATATATATATATATATATGATAAGAGTGATGTATTTTTATTATATGTAATTGTTTGGAATTATACATAAATAATTCATATTCTTGGAAGTTTCTACTTTCACTCCTAACTTTTAGTTGTCACATTTAGGCTAATAAATTACTAATAAAAACATTTACACGCCTGATGCCAACAGTTACATACCTGATGCACATTTTCTTCGGTTGATTCTGTTGCTGTAGCACCAACTAACTCTGCTTGATTTCTAAAGTATAGTAGCCTAACAGACAAAAAAATAAAAATAAAAACAAAAATAAAAAATGACGAGTTTACGAAGAGCCATTGAAGGCACCACTATCTGCCTCTTACAAACAAACGTCTACTTGAATGTTAGATATTATGTTGCAGTTAACGTTGCAGTTTCAGTGTTCACATTGAAATCAGTGCCAAACAATTACTATTGGTGTAGAATTTATCAATGACACACATTCTGCTCGCTTTGGGTAATGGGATTTAATCAGCGAATTTATTAGGGGAACATTTCACAGACAGGCCTTCGGATGTAACATACTAGATGTGTTTTACTAGGGGTGAGGCCACACACACACACACACACACACACACACACACACACACACACACACAAACATACAAAATAATGCCTATAGGCCCACTCACTACAGCATGAAGCATCAAAGCACAAAGTTGCAAAACGCACAAAGGCTAGTGCACCGTTCATACGTGTGTCTGTCAGACGCATAACCTGTTTTTCAAGGATGATGGGTGTATTGCCAGTTTGAAAAAGACAGATAGTTTTTATGTAGGCCTACTGTATGTTTCAGGGAATCAATATTCAGAGTCTGCAGGATCTTCAATTTGGAGGTGCAATCTTGGCTTCTTTTCAGACATGAGAATAGACCTAGCTCCTATTAGCCTACTCCTATTCACAGACCTAGTATGTTGCTGTACCAAAATTTGTCTCCCCTAAAATTGTGTTTCCCCCGTTGGTGTGTCCTGATTTTGTCTTTAGTGTGTGTTGTTTTGCTACTATAGGCCTACAAGGAAATTATCACTGGGGAGATGTGCTTAATAACTTAATAACTGCTATCCTATCGCCCGACAACGTCCTTACAGAATCAATGGACGCGTGTTCAGATAATAAGGTCACAAACAGGCGTGATCTCCGTTCAGTATTATGAGGCAACCAGGCAGGTTAGGCTACTTTTTAACCCGCTCATCTCTGAAATGTTTCTAAAACGTATTTCTACCGTTTGAAAGGAAACACTAGGAAAACAATCCACACAATTGAAAATATTTTGCTCTTTTCTTCCCTGGCGGAGAATATAGCAAGGGAAACGTTTATACAAAAATATTTAGGAGAAACAAATCTAGCACAACAACGACCTGAGTCTTCACCAGTTGGACCTGTAGGCCTGCGCAGTGCGCAGCAACGGACAGAACTACTATTCAAAGCCCAATAAATCCAATAAAGTTTAGCCTATCCCCGACCTCCCCATTTGCCCAAATCTCATTGGCTACAGTGCTGACAATTTGGGCGTGTTCGCTTGACGGCAGACCGCTTTGATTGGCTGTGGAACGAGTGTGGTAAACTCCTTAGCGCTCGCATTTTATTCCTCTGATTGGAGGCTGCAGCTATCACACAGCTTGGATAAAAGGAAGGGAGTGCAGGCTGCCAAGATGAAGCACTACGAGGTAAGTAGTAGCCGTGTAACTCTAAACCCTCAATGGGGAATATTGTTCCAATTTGACTGTCCAAATCATTATGGAATTGTTACTGATTTGTGAAGCATGAACGTCAGTAGATTGGTAAAATACAGCTTCAATGTAAGCAATGATGATCTCATGCTGTTACCACTCCGTCTGTCATGGGCTGGATGCTATGATCGGGTTTTGTGGCCTGACGCACGGAATTTAACGGTTTTATTGGCCAGTGTTGGAGACATATGAGTCAAGCTGCACCCAAAGTTATGAAAAAGTGTACATGTTGCATATTCGTTAGATTCTGGATATCGGCTGTGCGTTTTTTGCGAGATAAAGACAGAACCCTCTCTGTGTTGGAACAATGCAGGCCATCATCGCCACCTCTGGTTAGAATGAGCCACTGGTGCTCTTATCTTGTTATTACCCAATAATGCAGGTGAACAGTCAAGTGCGCAATCTCAACCTCATTTACCGTTTCGCTGTAATTTTAACCCTATTTGCTCGGGTCTGACTTGACTGCACTAGTCTTAACCAGTAGTCATAGTGTAGGCTCTGCTGAGTGACCACTAGCCAGGCCTCAGTTAATATGACACATTAGACAAGTGATACTGCCCCTTTTGTTTTGCACAAAGGCTTCACTGTAGATTGAAAAGGCATTTTAGTATTTTACATTCTCTTTCATTCATGTAAAACGTTCCTATTACTTAGCATTTGTAGCCTACTGCAGACACTGAAAGTTTCTCTGAATCTGAACAAATAGTTTCATAAGCACTGAAACCCATCAGACAGGATTTGAAGCAGCTTGACAGAAACTGCCCCAGCCAGCGGAGTCTTTCCATAGACAAGTGTTTCTTTGGTGGCTAAGAACAGGAGGCTAGCCTATACCAAGCTTATATAAAGAGAAAAAAAGTAGAAGCCTGTCGATGCATTATCGAACTAAAGCATTTCAATTTTCAAATATCCAAAGTTGTACTATTGACAGTCTTGACCATGGCTTGGACCTAAATTGTAGTGAATGGGTTTTCTGTTCACATCTTGAGACAAGCGCAGCTGTAGTTTCACTAGATGTTCAGCAGGTGGCAGCAGAGAGCTGCATCACCCTCACAGTGACACCTGCTGCTGCCTTGCTGCCCTGCTTACACACTCACTAGGACACTGGATGGTTGCGTATACAAAATCTCCAGTCAAATCGTCATTGGATCCGTGAAAACATACAAGACCTGTCCACCCAAATTTCACAAATGGTCTCTTACCTTGAATGTGGACAGGAGGCATGGGCAAACCCAGCAGCCATATGCGTCCACCATACTATAGAAGCCCACTGTTTCAATAAAAGGTTATTTCTCCCAGCTTCACCCTCAACCCAGAGTGCTTTACCAGGACAGGATGCCACTGGCCACCCTGCTAGACAGGGGCTTTATATAGACAAAATGGGGGAGGTACAGTGGTAATGGGTAGGACTGGCACTGAGAGAGGGGAGGACTGAGATGGGGTTGTTTGCCTGAGAAGAAGTCTCAAATACAATATCTGTCATGCTTGTTGTTAGTGTGAGAGTCTTAAGATTTATTTGTACAGTGATAAAACATAGAAATTAAGTTATTCAAAGCACCAATAGAAAGTACAGAAAGACAAGATGCAAATTACTTACTCATGCAGATGAGATAAAAAAAACCAGAAGAAAGAAATTTATAAAAAAGCATCTCACCTCAAACAAGCAAAAGAAAGAGAGAAACAAACACAACAAAACAAAATGTGTGTGTAACTTTATGCATCCCGGGGGGAGGTTGGGGTTTGGGGGGTGGGGGTGGGGGGTGTTGGCTACACAGAGGGGAATGCCCTAACTAATCCTTTAGAGTCTGGAGTATTATCACCCCGGTGTGTAAGGAGAGGCTGTCTCCACATGTGAGGATTTTCCACTTGGTGTCAAGATACTACAGGCTGTAAAAGACAGGTGGGTTACGTATGGGAGACCCCAACCTTGTTCAGCCAAGTGTCTCTCCGGACTGGAGCAGTGTTGGCTGTGGATGACCTGAGGAAGTCCGACAGACAAGTTGACTGACTGAATGACAGTATTTCAAAGTCTAGTCAACACTGAGCCAATGACGTCACTACATAGGGGTAAGGGTGGGGGGAGGGGGTCAGCAGGGAGAGGGCTGGTTATGCAGAGCCAGCAGTAGACATTTATATTTAGCTGGGGAGAGGAAGAGAGGGGGGTCAAACTGGGGAGGAGGAGGAAGGGGGATTCTGTTTGTCATAATGCCCCCCCCCCCCCTCTTCCCTCTTGGCTGGGGTTTGCGGGGTGACAGGGATCCTCAGGTGTCTTTTTTTGGGGTGGGGTTATATTTCAAAACCAAGTTACTGCAGCCTTGAAATGTGGCTATTACTGATCAATGTTGTACAAACTTCCTTCATCAGACATAATCAGATGATCTACCGTGAATAATTTGCCAGGGGAATCGGGCATTCCAATGTATGCGACTGTGCACACGCGTGCTGCGTGTCTCCACGCTACAGGGGGTCGGCTGGCAGTTAAATAAAGCAGCGTGCCAGAAGTGAAGGAATGAGAGGGAGGCAAAGCGGGAGGGAGGGTGAGAGAATGACAGAAAGGAGGAACAGGGAGGGGTAGAGGAGCAGGGGGGAGAGATATTTATTTCCACAGCTGAGTGCTGCCCCTCTCCTCTCTGCCTTTGCGTGGATCTGGGATAGTCAGTTTAGAGGTGGAGAACGGGGAGAGAACCAAGGGGAAGAGTGAGGGGAAGAAGGGAATAAACTGAGTCCAGGAGGAGGAGAGTGGATATGGATGCCCTAGCTCTAGAGGCCACCAGCCCGAAGAAGCCGGCTAATGGGGCAGCGGCCGCTGCATCGGCGGCGGCCTCTGCCCCAGCCAAACGTAAGCCTGCTAAGAAAGCTAAAAAAGCTGTTGTTTTCTTTGAGGTGGAGATACTGGATGCCAAGACAAAGGACAAGCTCTGCTTCCTGGACAAGGTAAGAACTTCCTTCTCTTTTTCATTTGGCTGTAAGAGTTTTCATCCTTATGTAAGTTAAAGCATGCTCATTGACTTTACTAACCTCAGCTCTCCCAGAAGTCTTTCCGATGACTGTGTGTGCACATTTAACTGTCCTTGGGTCTCTGCTGTGTGTCTGTATGTTTACTAAATGCAACAGGTGCAATTTGGCTGGGCATATAGTACTGTAAAACGTCTGCCAGAGCTATGTGTATTCCAGAAAGATCTTTTCTGGAACATATAGAGCTACTGCAGCTTTAGCATTCACTATCAGAGACCTTCATATATGAAACTAGATTGATATGAAAAAAAGTAATTGAGGCTGTTATGCAGATCTAGAAAAAACATGTTTGGACCAAAAGGCTTTAAGTGGAGAAACTCTTGGACAGCATGACCAGATTTAGTTTGTTGTTGTTTGGCATATTATTTATGTTATTTTATTTGACCTTAAGTAACTTATACTAAGAACGCATAATAATAGTTTAATTTAATTAAAAAAAAAAAATCCAAACACAGTAAGTTAAGTTGTTAGTCTCCCATTTAGGTACTGGTGATTTTTTTTTTTTTTCAATTATTTAGACTAGATATTTTTGCAGGTAATGTCCACACATTGGACATTGATGGTGAGTAGAAAATGTTATGTCACAGGAGCAGTAGTTGTAGCTTTCATTCGCCATGTTCTTCCAGAGTGCTGCAAATTTAAATCTCATTGGTGGGGTTTGAAAGTATAAAGAGTTTTAAAGGGTTGCAATATTTACAGATGTTTTGTACTAGTCGGGTTTAGTTTTTTATTAGTGCTAGGGCAGTGTGTTATTGCTGTCAGATTTAAGCTGTTACAGTCAGGACCAAAAGGTATCACGGCTGTATTAGCCAGATTTAGTTTGATCGTTCTAAGCCTATTGTCATATCAAGCGAATTTAGCTTATTGTTAGTGCTTGGCCTGTGAGTTGTTATTGTCGAGTTTAATTTGTTAGTGCAAGGCCTGTAAGTTATTACTGTTGTATTAAGCAGGTTTAGTTTGTTGTTAGTGCTAGGCCTGTTGATCTATAGAGTTGCATTAGCCAGGTTTACAGTGGTGTTACCCTGTTAGTCAGGACAGTCTCGGCTTATCAAAGGCTGTTCCTCAGGACCATGAGATATCAGATGCCATCCTTGCTGGATTACCATAGCTTTCTACCCAGTTGTCAGCTTAGCAGAGTTTCCATGGTGACAGCATCCATGATCTTAACACCTGGTGAGAGGCAGTTTCACAGATATGACTGATATAGATCTAGATCTGGACGGAGGCCCCTGCGGGGGAATGGTTTTATAAAGTAGGTTAACACAGCTGAACTGGCACTTCAGCTGAGTGCGAAATAAGGTTAAGGTACAATATCATGTCTGGGTCAGGGTTATAGACTTGAGTAATTTGTTCCGTAATACTAAACAAAGCATGTAGAAATAATGGAAAGTAAAGAGAAGAGGGTTGGAGAGAGATATAGTCTCAGTGATGTCATCATGCTGTCTGGGCCCAAGTGGCTGAGCTCCTTGTCTGGAATATCAACCCTGCCTGTGCATATGTTGTGAACTTGAAAATGGCCTGTGGTGTTCAGGTGGACCTCATCAATAGTTAAATTATGTATAGTTCACCTTCAGTTTACCACAGATGCATAAGTTCACACAAAGTCTTTGAGGAGACTGTTTAGGATTCAGATACAGGGGACAAGAAATGGGGTGACCATGAACAAAATGATCTGTAGTTCTTTAGCTGTTCATTAACACTTACTGAAAATGCCCTAAAATGAAAATTGTTCAGGCCAATTTCTGCTGAACGTAATTATTGAGATAAAGTGGCACTACCAGACTGTTTATACTGGACTGTGTCATACAGTTGTTTGGTACAGTGTTGAATAAATGGGTGACTTATTACATGTCTGGGTCCTGGACTATTATACCAGCCAAAAGCCAGTGCCCTCCAACAAGCACGAAACTTACAAATTCGCAGGAGTTCATCCTGTGGCTCGAATTCCCATGGAGTTCAGTGGGAGTAATGGTTTAATACAAACGTTCATGTGCCATATAATTTTGTTCAGTCCAGTAGGGGCTTTCACACACCTTTGATTTATGAGCTCACCTTGAAAAATATTAGCTACAGAGTAACACATTTGCAAAGTTATTGTTTTTTCTTGGTTTAATTTGATCACATATCAGACCTTTGCCTGGACAGTGAACTTAATGATGCCATTATATTTAGATCAAAATTTTCACAAAAGCATCTTAGTTTAATCTTAATACCTTTCTCCCATTTCAGGCCAACAGACACAGTTAGACGTACCGTTAAAGGTTTTGGGAAACTCTAACAAGCAACAGGGTAAACCTCTGGGATGTCATAATGGTGTTCAGTGCAGATAGATTGTTTTCATATTAATCTAGCAGAAGGGTGCAGCAGGTTAGCACTGAATCTGTTTTGATTTTTGATAAATGAGTAAAAGTAAACACGAGTCTCAGTCATCAAACCCAGCATCCAGTCACCGTGCTCCTACAGCAGATTTTTCCATATAGTTAAATTGGAATATTAGTAAGGCAAAAAATCATTAAAGTTATTTGTTTGTCTTGTAGATCTGTCATACAATCATGACGAATGGAACGTGGGTTTGATTACTCAGATCTTTGTTGAATTATAAAGAGAACCATGGGGAACATGGGATAGCGGCACTCCAAAAATCCAGAAAACAGCAAGACTCGGTCTCAGTTTAGAATTTTATTTTTATTTTTGGCTTCATCAGGCTAATGCGTTTCAGCATAAAGCCTTCATAAGAGCACCTTGTTGAATTATATTCAACATAAAAAGTAGATAGCCACCTGTTGGCAGACAGTGGTTTTGTTAGCCCATTAGTGAATGGTCTCAGGGGGCTATGTAGAGTCTAAGCTGCCTCAACCCAAACGGATAATGCCATTTGATCAGATAATGGGGATGCGGTGATGACTTTAAATAACCTGACTCAGCCTCAATCCTCTGGGTTTCACTGCTCTATTACTCCTTCCTGTAATAGCTGTGTGCGTCTGTGTGTTCATATGTCTATGTATTTTTCCATTTTGTTGTCATTGTGTTTATATTTGGGGTAGTTTTGCCATTGCTGGCAGACTGGCACAAGGTCGGGTATTTTGGCTGTGTGCATGCGTGCGCGCTTAGGGACTTTGAAGCCCTGATACCAGCTGTTAAATGGCCTATGTCCATGGGGTGTGGGCACAGCCAGAGCTAAATTTACCACTAATCACCGACAAATGGAAAACAGGAGCATTATCTATTCCTTTGTGTGTGTGTGTGTATGCGCATGTACTCTATGTGTCCCCCCATTTAATACCTTGTTATTTGCAGGTTGAGCCAAATGCCACTATCGGGGAGATCAAGTCGATGTTCCACAAGAGCCGTGAGTGTCATCCCTCTGTTGGCATTCTAAAGCCTCATAAATCAGATTCATGATGAAGGAAATCCCCTAAGCAGCACAGACAAACTGATTAATTACTCTCTGTGTGTCCATCCCTCTTTTTCAGATCCTCAGTGGTACCCAGCCAGACAGTCCATTCGCCTCGACCCCAGTAAGACAGCTGAAGTTTGATGGTTTTCCGTATCATCTAGTGAATGTAGTAGTGCCAGTCTACTAAAAATAAGTGTGTGTGTGTTCCAGAGGGGAAGTCTCTGAAGGATGAGGATGTTCTCCAGCATCTCCCTGTGGGAACCACCGCAACCTTCTACTTCAGAGACCTCGGAGCCCAGATCAGCTGGGTCACAGTGAGTATACACACACAGACAGCATCCAAAGACAGAAACGGTCATGCTTTGACAATTAGGCAGATGGGGCTGGAGTCTTGACAAGCCCACATAGATCAGAGTGTGTGTGGGATCAAGTGGAGCTATATTGAGATTTCCCCCTGGGCAAGAAGAGAGTGTGTAGGGAAAAAGTTTCCTCTTGACCTCAAGGTTAATTTACTTTGGAGAGGTTCACTATGAAAGTTCCTGTCATATTGACTTTACCGGGAACTGGAAGAGAGGCAGGTAGTGACAGAGAGGGAGGGAGGGAGGGAGAGAGAACAAGGGGAGGGAAGATGGTGAATGGTGGGGCCAAAAGGAGAGGTTATATGGCTGCAGGTGTCTGTCAGAGAAAGAGAGACAATGCAAGATATTTATGTTTCTTATACGTCAGCCAGCCAATTTATTAATGGTATGACAAGATGGAAAGAGGGCTAGTGAAAGCATAAAATGAATCCAGGTATATGATCAGAATTTGTGTTTGTATATATGAATTAACCTGACAGTCCAATGCTGAGGGAGAGGGAAACATAAACTTCACTGGCACTGGATTATCTGTAACAGTTCTGCCTCTTCTGTCCCTCTTTCCGCCCTTTTCTCAGGTCTTCCTGACAGAGTATGCCGGTCCTCTGCTCATCTATCTGATGTTTTACTTCCGGGTTCCCTTCATCTACGCACCCAAATATGACTTCACCACCAGTAAACACTGGGTCGTACAGTGAGTGTCTCCAACACGGTATTATCACAGTGATTCACAAACATAACAAGCATTTAGGCTAACGAGGGCACTGCAGGAAGGCTGTGATCACATAGGATGCTTTTTTGAATGTGACTGCACATTTTTTTTCAGTGGTTTGGTCACGGCAGGCGAGCGGCTCCTCTAAATTATGCATGTCACACTGAAGACAAGCCACATTTTGGGGTGCTCCCCTGGGTGCTCCAAGTTCAACATGTCTCAACTTTAGCCGCACTGCGAATTACATCAATGTGAAAATAGCCCTTGAAATCTAGGCAGAGCTGTTGGACAAGATAAACTCTCCATGCTCTCTTCTTCCTAGAAGGATGTCATGTCATGCACCAACATCCTCTGTTTCAGAATGAGCTCACTTTCTTTTGTCCATTTCTACTTTTAACAATGCTATTCCCTTGATTTCTTCAGGTTAGCTAGCTAGCACTAATCAGATAGTGTTAAGATAGTGAGAATGATGTAATGCTCCTTGCACCCTGTGAGCTCTTGCTCTACAGCTGCACAGAGCAAGATAAAAGCGTCCTATATGATCACAGTCTAATGTAGTTGTCTCTGCTTTTTTCCAGTCTGGCTTGTATGTGTCACTCCTTCCACTACGTAAAGAGGCTGCTGGAGACACTCTTTGTCCATCGCTTCTCTCATGGAACCATGCCATTACGCAACATCTTTAAGGTGAGACACGACAGTAATTCCAGCCTGACATCACTCTGACCCAGTGATGACAGCCACAGTGAACAGATGACATTCACTGTGAACACTAATTGATCCTATCCTATTCCATCCCACTCCCTGGCTCAGTCAGTTCATTAGCGGTGCTACACTGCCAATGAGCTGATGGATACAAGGATGTAATGTGGGTTGTATCAAATTTGTATAAGAAACTGCTGAGTCTGTGTCTTGAGAACCTAAATATGACCCTGCCACCATAAGTCTTGGTGAGGTGATGTGAGTAGTAGTAGTAACAGTGGTGCAGTGATTTTTCCACCCTGAACCTCTCTGTGTTTCAGAACTGTACCTACTACTGGGGCTTTGCTGCATGGATGGCCTACTATATCAATCACCCACTGTATACACCACCCAGTGAGTATGCATGCACACACACACAAACACGTACATACTAGAGCGGTTTATCATTTTATACTCAAGTACTTACTATATGTTAACTGTGAGTGTCTTGTTGCAGTCTATGGGGAGCAACAAATAAGACTGGCCCTCATCATATTCCTGGTAAGAACCTCTCTGTCTTGCCCTCGACGCTTTGTTCTGCAGACTTTTTTGGACAAATGTAAATAAACATGTCAGTAGCCCTAGCTGGCCGTGTAAATGGTATATTTGTCTTTCTTTGACATCCTTAGAAGCGAACAATCAGTAGTGGTCAAGAGCTTTTTCATAACAAGTCCCTGATTTCCAGCTTTTCCATAATTTACTCGATGAGATCTCAGTATTTACCCCCTGGCCTGCTGCCCCAGTAACAATGTTTTCATCCTCAGTTCTGTCAGATCGGCAACTTCTCCATCCACATTGCTCTCAGGAACCTTCGTCCACCAGGTACACACACCTGTCGCACATGCACATTTGCCTGTCACTCATATACATAAAGGCATAAACAGTTAAAGCATGATTCTGGCTACAGTAAATGTTAAGCCCATTTTCCAGCGTGCCCTCTCTCCCTTTCCTGTGGATTTTTAACATGCTTCTACCAGAGAAACAGTTATCATGTGACTTATTTCCCTACCTCTAGACACCATTCACTTTCATTCAACTCCAAACTATACCAAAACCAAATTTCGGAGGTGGAAAACTACTATAAGTGTAGTAAGCGTGGGCACTTTGACCACACCTTTAGATTTTAGACTGGACTGAGGGAAGAATGAGGATGAGAGAACACTTTGGAAAATAGGCTTAGCACTCACTATGGCCAGAATTGTCCTTGAAGTTACAGGCTGCACCTGCAACTTCCTTCCCACATGAATCAAACACTCAAATCAATATTTTGACTCAGAGCTTCCTCACCCTCTTCCTCAACTAATTTCCTCTCTTTCCCCAGGCTCTAAGACCAGGAAGATTCCCTACCCAACTAAGAACCCCTTCACCTGGATCTTCCTACTGGTCTCCTGCCCCAACTACACCTACGAAGTAAGACATGCTTTATTAATCACTTTGGTGGCTGATAATGTGTTTTCTGTAGGGCAAGTAAAATCTGAGTTTTGTAACAGTGCATGAACAGGACATTTAGTCAAAAACGGGGACACAGTTGCATGTTTCACCCATTTAATAGGTAATGGGTCCACCCTCTAGACTGTCTTAATGTAGTGAACCCTGGAAGCTTTGTTACTGTTATACATACAGCTGCTGCCCTCTGGTGGTAACGGTGTGTGTAACATCTCTCCTCTTCCTCCTGTAGCTGGGCTCCTGGCTCGGCTTCACACTGATGACCCAGTGCCTGCCGGTGGCCTTCTTCACCCTGGTGGGTTTCATCCAGATGACGGTGTGGGCCAAGGGGAAGCACCGCAGCTACCTGAAGGAGTTCCGTGACTACCCCCCCCTCCGCTCACCTATCCTGCCCTTCATTTTGTAGAGGACTACATGGCAACTCCCTCTTCCCATCCAACTTGCCCCCTTTGTAGGAGCCAAGTACACCCCCCCCCCCACCCCACCCTTAACCCTAACTGATCTATCTCTCCTCTGAAAAGAACAAGATTCCCTCCCTCTTCCCCTCTTCCAACATCTACACTGGAACTGATTAGACTAACCTGGAAAGAATTCAACTCTGTCCCCTTTTTCTTTTCTTTTCTTTTTTTTCCTGTACCCAATTCTGTCCTTCTCCTCCCAATTCATGCCCTTATTCCCTGCCATGTTATGGGAAATTGTACAACACTATACCTTTGCTCTGATGTGTTTTTTTGCAAACGAACAACCCATTCTGATTGGCTATCATGAATTATCTGTGTCTGAGCTTCCAGTTGTAATTCTGATCTTGAATGACGGACACAGTATGAAAGAGTGAGATGTCCGACCACTCTGATCTCATCTATCTTTTTGGGCTGAATCTGCATCTGGTGAAGAAATAGTATTCAACAAATCTTAAACTGTTTAGTTTTGATATCCATGAATCCAATTTGAAAACATGACAACCTTGTGGTTGCGCTTTCTTTTGGGACTTGATTTTTGTTGATGTCTGACAAAGTAATTTATTAAAAAAAGGTTAACCAAAATGTTGTTGCCTTGCTCAGTTGTGTACTCACAAAAAATTACAGGTGTCAATCTGGTTGTAAAGCTTCTTCTCAAGACGAATCTCTCCCAGCCTCAAATCAACAAGTCCTGTCCAACAATGAAGCCAATTCCAAAGCACACTCTGAAATGGATTGAGGACAGTATTTCTACCAAAGGAGAGTTTACCCAACACTATCATGTCTTGTTACATGCACAATTTGTTCTACATGATATAGTAAGAAACCTCATGACCGTATTTGCCCTGCAATTAATGGGGCTCATTCACAAAACTTTTCTTAAGGAGGCTTCTGTCGCTGATGCAAAAATGGGTTTAACAAGAACTTTTGAAATATAAGTTTGATTGACTGAGGCTCCTACAAAGAAAGCTGTTCATTTCAAGTGTCAGATCAGGAGTACCACACTGAGAGGAAAAAAAAAAAAAAAAAGTGGCAAGAAATTACAAATACTGTAAATGCTGTATCATCTGAGCCCCACACATTTGATAGAATAATAAAGAAATGGTTTGATATGAAATTAGATTCAAGGATCGGCGCAGCACTTTGGCCACAGGTGGAGGGTGGGGCACTTGAAAGCTCTGAATGGGGGATAACTGGAAGAGCCAGCGGTGTCAGGCATCCAGCCAAAGATGGGGCTGGAGACTGATTTACTTCAAAAAGCATCTGCATCTCTCTCTCAGGTTAATGGTGATCTATATACTGTATATATGTATATATATCTCCTTTCTGTGCTGTGTAAACTGTTTTGTGTAGCGACTTAATTTATACCTTATACTAAACTCATTATTATTCTAATTAAGTGCATCATGAGCCATTTGTTACTCTCCACCAATGCATATATACATAATTAATATATTAGTCTACATTTCCTTACTTAATTCAGATAGTTCAGATAGCCTATATGTAAAAATTCATGATTATACCAATGGCATTTGCAAAATTTAGATCTTTAACCATAAACAACTGGTTTACATCTGGCATAATGTCTACAAAAGAATAAATCTCTTGAGCAAATCTGACCATAAGAACATTTCAGATTACTGGAGACTTTTGCTTGTACCAAAGAAAAAAAGATAAATAGAGAATAAAAGGATTGAACGCTGAATGCTTTGTGAAATTCAAAATAGAAACGGGTGCGCTTCTTCCAAAAGGCTACTTTGTAGCTGGGTGCTGGACTTCAATGATAAGAGTTAGAGTTGAAAGAAAGCAGCACACCAATAATAAAAAAGAATATAACGAAGAAGACGTCAACTCATTTTCACCAATTTATTTTTTGGCCGTGACTGCTAACGTGTTTCGGTATTACACCTTCATCAGAGCAGTACTTTGTGAAATTGTTTGTGAACACAATTTAAGTTAAAATCTGTTCATACAATTGGTAGTTGAAGCCCAGTGTTTCCTGGTAATGTCAGGAAAATAATAGTTATGTCACAATATATCCCATTGTAGATATTGTTTAATATTTAGTGTAACATTACCAGTGCCAACAATTGACTTTGGAATGGATGTTTAGCTTTGATAATCGTCAGGAACAAATCTAAGTGTACCACCTCATAGTGTGCATCTGCAAGTGTGATTTCAAAGGACAAGTCATGATGGTAGGTGGGAAGATTACTGATATAGTCTTTCCATACAGGATGAAATTTGTAGGTGCTTATGTAAAAAATGCATCACTGATAACATTAAAATTGTCCAGGATCACAAAATATTTTCTGTAAAGAGTAAAGTCACTAAAGCCACTTTTACAGCTGAAAGGTATAAATGGTTCAACTGGGCTATAAATACTACTGCTTCCCTATTGATGAGACTCTAGATGAGTCGTCATGTAAAGAAGTTCACTAACATTTCAAGATGAATTTCAAATCTCATTTGCACTTTGGTTAACCAGCTACTAAGATCACTGACAAACTTCTGATTTTGCAATTTGCTGACCATCTGTATTAAACTGTTGGGTGATATTGTCAACTAGAGGATTACTGGATGTCTTGACATCAATAAAACTCTGGGTGGTGGAGCTAAACAAGATTGTTTATTAAGGACAGCAGCAGGTATATACAGAGAAGAAGAAGGTTCAGATCACGCAGCCTCAGCCTGGGCCTCGATTCTCTTCTTCCTCAGCTGGAGCCTCCTCTCCCTCTCATACTCCTTCATACGCATTACATAGCTGTAGACAGAAACACAGGTGGAATTTAGCCTCAGTTAAGCTGTTAAACACCAAGTTGTGGATCTTGAATACACTTCAGTGCCATTGTAAGTTAGTGGTGGTTAGATGATCTTCGAGATAAAAACAATTTTGGGCAACAAAAACAAAACAAAACAAAACATGAAAGCTCCTTTAAGGTTTATTGCGGGACATTTATCTTCAAAAAGTAAAGGAAATTTTATTGTTAATTTAATTTTGTTTACAAAATCTTGCAGTAAGAGCATCACTGATTTGACTTAGTGGTGAACTCAACCCTGGAGGCCTACACGGCATTGCTCTCACTATACATGACAAATGACCTAGTTAATCCAGTTACACACTTTGTTTTGGTCTGCAGAAACCGTCATTGTCAAGGGGATCAAATTGTGTGAAAGACTGAAAATCAAAGCTTGCAAATGTCCAAACTTACTCTTGGTTCTGGCAGTAGTCCCAGTCGTGTCTCTCGTGCTTGCAAGCCAGGAAGTTGGGCCAGTTGTCCCTCTTGCACTTCATGAGTTTCAGGAGGTGATGGGCGCAGTAGTCCCTCTGCTCCAATGGTAGCTGGGCCAGGTTCATCTGCTCCTGGCTCGCTACCATCTCTGGTGAAGGGATACAACTTTTTACAGTAATTTACCAATATACAGGACCTGATGCAACTATCCATTGTGCTATTAAACTAGGGTCACTGCCAATGTAGTAAATTGGCTTTTGTGTATAGGTGTATGGGTCGATATTGAAATTCTGGCCCACCAAGACATTGTTGGT
Source organism: Centroberyx affinis (assembly GCF_046629955.1). Taxonomy (NCBI): domain Eukaryota; kingdom Metazoa; phylum Chordata; class Actinopteri; order Beryciformes; family Berycidae; genus Centroberyx; species Centroberyx affinis. Next base: position 156,480 of record NW_027282027.1, on the reverse strand, counting down.
GGCACCCAAAAACTCATTCAAATTACACAGTGCACCATGAAAGTAGCCTAAATGTATTTAATTGATGTTGTATTAGTAGTCCAGTATTTTATCTCATGCACACCAGCTCACAGTACTTGTGCTTATTATTTAGTACATTCCCTAATAAAACCTTTCATGTTTTTGTGGGACACTGCCATTGCCATCTGACTGAAAACACCTCCTATTTATCTACCAAAGTAAGTAACTGTGTATTGATGGATTGGAATAATATGGATTAAGCAAGGTTTAAAAGGAGTTGATGTGGCCCTGCAATAACTAACACCAAAAGGTCTTCCCAGGTCCAGCCATTCATCAAGCTGAACTGTTAAGAGTCAATTCTTGGTTTTAGCATACATTCAATCCAAACATCAGGATTGGATACATGCCGTAAGGAGGAGTGGATGTCATGACATGCCCCACAATGCATGTACAGTATGTTTGCACCTATTAAGGATTTTTTTTTATGCCAAGTGCCAAAGACATATATCCATTTTATATACATGTAATATGCAGTATTCTCGTTTTAAACTGCTATATTTCGTCTTACAGTTTGACGTGACGTTGTCTCCATCAGACAGAAAGAGGGCGGCATGAATCAGGACCAACCAGGTAACTTCAGACATGTTAGCAGTAACTAATAGCTAGCTTAGCTGCTTATTGACTAGATGTTATCAGATGACTACGAGTTTGGCCACATAATTAGAGATCGTTGTTGAAATGAGCAGCTAAAGCAGAAATTACTTACCAAGCTGTCCACGGACTGACACTCATCACGGAGCAAACTAAGCTTGTTACTTCTACAACACTTTCTATTTAGCTAGCAATCGCACTTAACTTTGCCATAGGCGTGTTGCTAGCTAGCGTAGCTAACGTTTGACTAGTTCATTTGGCATGGTAGATAATACATTCTACAACACAGATCACAAATAAACACTGTGAATGTAACAGCTATTAGATCCAGCAGCTAGTAACCAACGACAGACCTCTCTCTTTCCTCTCATCGAAGCCGACCTGGGGGTCGAATTCGTATTTCTTCGCTGGGTCTGGCTCGGTCTCCGTCTCGGTGATATACCGTCTACCAAGGTGAGCTCCCATGGTGCGAACGATATGAATACACTATTATCGAAAAATATATAACTTCTGTTTGCGTGCTAATCTAATATTTTAACAGTTATTCTGCAGTATGCCATTCGGTCACCTCCACAAGCTCCCTGTAGCTACTTCCGTCCCTCAACGGAAATAAACAGTCGGGCAGTACTGAAGGGAAACACTTCCCCAGAACACAAAATCACAATAGTTCCGCTGACTAGTGACCAGTGTTTTGTATACAGGCATTTCTTTTTATATTTTGGTAGCATTGTTAAAGTTATTTTAACAATAAACTTACTTACTTACTTTAGGTCATATTGTAGAGCTAAATCATGCTGTTTGTGTGGCTTGAACATTGAAGAAGGCTGTATTAGTCTCAGTGTAAACAAGTATTACAGCTGAATCAGTGATTACTTACAATTACAGAAAAAATGACAGAAATATATATATATTTACCGTATCAGTACACAGTGATTCTTGAACACTTTATCCCTGTATTTGGAATTATGACAGGAGTTGTTCTGAAAATGTTCGACCCCCACTGTATTTTGTGATTTTCTTGTCACAAGTCGATAGACACACAAGTATTAGGTGTAGGCTACACACTGCTTTTTCTGTAGAATGCATATTTGAGTTGTTTATGGAAAAGATCATTGAATCACACAGGCTCTTTATTCATACAAAAATATAGCATTCCCTATTCCTTGATACACCACATCAAATTTATCAACATAATAGATGGCATACACACATACATTTCTCATCATATTTTGATAACACACACACAACTTACACAACTTCAGTACAACACGCTTTGCAGCTTACAGTTCAGAGACATTGCAATGTAGTGATGAATAGCCAATGCACCAACATTACTGTTGCTAAGCATGGCACTTGGCACATGTATTATTTTTTTTTAATCTCAGTGCAACTGTGTTACATATTTAATGCTTTTTACACCAAAACTTAAACACTAGAACAGAATTCACTGCCGTGCACTTTTCCCTCTGTCCCTCTGTGTCCCTTTGTGTCCTCTTTCATTATTCTTCTGTTTCCGTCCCTACAAGGAAGGCGGGCATAGTTGGGGAGCAGGGAACTTGACTGTGAGTTTTTGTCACTGATAGAGATCCTCCTCGCCTTCATCTCTGTACAGGCTTGAGCCCCCTGACCCAGAGCCTGACCCCTGACCTCCAGATTGGGAACCAGAAGGGAACCTAAGAGAGAGAACGAGATGTACAGGAGTTAAAAAAAAACAAGCTTGGCTTGTCTATTTAACCAGTTGAGATCAAGACTATATTTTCCGTGGTGAATCATTTGTATAGATGTGCTTTCTTATGTACCGGAAGTTTCCGAAACCTCGGCTCTGTTGCAGAGTTTGAGCAAACATCTCATATTTGCGGATATCATTATCGCTGACAGAGCGACGAGCGAATCGCATTGCCTCTTCAAAGTGATCCTTCCTGATCTCTGGGACTGGATCATAGTCTTCATCCTGCAGACAGAGAGAGAAATGATGTGGACTATATTGTGGAGTATATTGAATGTGGACGTGTGTGTGTGTGTGTGTGTGTGTGTGTGTGTGTGTGTATGAATGTTTGTGTGTGTTCCCAGTCCAAAGGCTGAATGTTACAGAACACACAGCCGCCCTTTAGGGAACTTTTTATCTTCCACGGTCTCTTTCTGTGCCGAGCACACACAGCTTGGCACTATTTAGAGGAGTGGAATATGTGTGTCTGTGTGTGTGTGTGTGTGTGTGTGTGTGTCAGGGAGAGAGAAAGACAGAGAGAGAGACCAAATCTATCCCCCTCTTTTATACTGTATCTTATGGCGTATATTAACAAGAATGCAGTGCAGTGTCAGTAGCAGCAGGGGGAGCCGGCTGCCTCACCATGGGTATCCCCGGTCTGTTCTGCCTCTGGCGCTCAGCCTTGATCTCTGCCTCGATGGCCTCACGGATGGCCAGTTTACAGGCCCGCTGGCAGATCTCTGTCAGGTCGGCCCCAGAGAAGCCCTCTGTGATGCCAGACAGGTACTCCAGGTCCACGTCCTACAAGAAGGAAGGAGGGAGAGAAAGGAGGAGCAAGAGAGGGGAAAGAGGGGAGAGACCAATGTGTTGTGAATGCATTTACATTAACGCAGTTTTTCTGATATTGCGTGTGTGTGTGTGTGTATGTGTTCCCAGTCCAAAGACTGAGAGTTACAGAACACAATGCCTCCCTTTAAGGAACTTCTTGTCTTCCTCTTTAGGTATTAAGCACACACAGCCTGTTACAGCCTCTGAGGAGTTGAGTGCGCCTATACAGGGACAGACCAACTTTCCATTTTCTGTTCTCACTCTTAAATGCATAAATGAGGGAGGGAGATGCATAGAGAAATTAGTCTTTGTCTGTGTGTGCATGTGTATGTGTTTTTGTGTGTATGTATCACTGACACGTGCAACAGGGGACTTGCGCAGGTTGGCGTTTAGGATGGCAGTGCGTGAGGGTTTGTCTGGGAGGGGGATGTAGATGAGCTGGTCCAAACGGCCTGGGCGCAGGATGGCTGGGTCTATGATGTCTGGTCTGGTGGGACGAATGGGGAGAAGAAAGCTTACTTGTAATGTAGAGACATATCAAACCACAGTCATGATATACATTAGATGAAATAGGAAGATATCCCCATTCCCATTGTGCACTCAAAAATACAGACACATGTACACATGCTTGCGCAAAATGACATTCCCACATGCACACCTGTTTGTGGCACCTATGATGAAAACATTCTTCTTGTTGGTCATGCCGTCCATCTCTGTGAGTATCTGGTTGATGACTCTGTCGGCTGCGCCTCCTGCGTCCCCAGCCCCGCCCCCTCTGGACTTGGCAATGGAGTCCAGCTCGTCAAAGAACAAGATGCAGGGGGCTGCCTGCCTGGCCTGAGGCAGAGGGCAAAGGGCAGGAGGTCAGCAAGGTTATGGCGTGAAACATTTAATGAGCAACAGATGGCCATGTAAATATACTTCACCACTTAACTCCTCCCACACCTCCCAGACCCTGTTTATCCCACTTTGTTTCTTTTCTCCATTCCTAACCTTATCAAACACATCTCTGACATTGGCCTCTGATTCTCCAAACCACATGGTGAGCATCTCTGGTCCTTTAATGGAGACAAAGTTCGCCTGGCACTCGTTGGCAATGGCCTTAGCCAGTAGGGTCTTCCCACAACCCGGGGGGCCATAGAACAACACTCCCCGGGATGGCGTCATCCCAAACTTCAGGAACTTGTCTGGATACTCGACAGGGTACTAAGGAGAGCAAGACGAAGACTCATGGATTGTTGGTAGGATTTGTGTTTGTGGGTATGTGCAAAGGTGCGCGTGTTGCTGTGTTGGTATGAGTGTATCAATGCTTCTTGCACCTGTACGAGCTCTTGCAGCTCTCTCTTGACCTCAGACAGTCCTCCGATGTCTTCCCAGTTGACCTGAGGAACCTCTGCCACAGTCTCTCTCAGAGCCGATGGGTTACTCTGACTTAACGCCCACTGAGGGGGGAGACAGTGGTGTTAGGGAAAGTGAACACAAAGAGGAAAAGGAAAGGAGATATACTGTATCTCTCTTCATTCTTTCATTTATTAAAAATATTCATGTATCTCTTAATCCAATGTGCAAGTAACAGAACACACAGATCTCCATTTAGGGACTTCTTCTGCCATGTCTGCCAGTTGAGTCTACGTGTGGGCATGTGTATGTGTGTGTGTGTGTGCATGTACTTTGAAGTCATCCATGGTGACAGCCAATGAGTTGAGCAGATCAGCATCGATGGAGTCGTCCTCGAGGTCTATGAGGGTCATCTTCTTGCGGATGGCTTGCAGAGCAGCTTCTGAGCACAGGGCTGCCAGGTCGGCTCCCACATGGCCGTGGGTCTCTGCGGAGATCTGGGATACATGAAGAAACGTGTGGATATTGAAATGAATGTATCCACAGCACACGTGCATGTCAAGATTGGGGTAAATGCCATTAGAAGGTTGCCAGACAGGAATCAATTTGTGTCTGATTACATAATTATGGAAATTATGGAAAATAAGGGGCTGTAATTTAAACCAAAGGTTCTCAAAGTGAGGTCTAGGGACCTCCAGTGGATATTGAAGGGGCTCCAGGGGCACCCCAGGGGCATGTGGAACAAATTCTCATCAAATGGGGGTCTGTGAACTAATGTGTGTCAATCTTAGGGTCTGTAACATGAGGACATTTGAGAACCCCTGATTTAAAGGATTACCAAAGAAGACTATTTTCTTCTGTCCTATCACCCTCTGCTCCTCCTCTCCTCCACTCTCTCACCCTCTCCAGGTCCACGTCTTCGGCCAGTTTCATGTTTTTTGTGTGGATCTGCAGGACTTCCAGTCTGCCAGTGGAATCTGGGATTCCAATGTCTATCTCACGGTCAAACCTGCCTGGATAAAGACACCACACATGCAGCAATCACCACGTTTTTATGTGTGTGTGTGTGTGTGTGTGTGTGTGTGTGTATGTGTGAGGCTGTCCTAACCAAAGCGTCTTAGAGCAGGGTCCACACTGTTAGGTCGGTTTGTTGCTGCCATGACAACAACATGAGCTCTTTGCTTCAGGCCATCCATCAGGGTCAGGAGCTGAGATACTATACGCCTCTCCACCTCACCGTGGGTCTACACACACACATACACACACACACACAGTCACAGGCACACACATTTAAAGATTTTCATTTCTACTTTATTTGACTGCAAACAGAGAAAATAAACAAGCACAAAAGCAAGGATGGAAGGAGATGACATGTAGCACTGACCGTCACCCAGATCTGACCACATGATATTGTTATTACATGATATGAGGTTCAGCCTAGACAAAACCATTCACACAATTAATACTACAGATGTGACACACTGTGTATTGAATTGCAAATTCTCCCCTCTCTTTGTGTCCTTTAATTTACCTTCTCTCTCTTGGGAGCGATGGCGTCCAGCTCATCAATAAAGATGATGGCCGGAGCGTTTTTTTCTGCCTCTTCAAAGGCCTTCCTCAGGTTGCTCTCTGACTCTCCTGCCAACTTACTCATGATCTCAGGACCTTGGCAGAGAGTAATGCACATCATAAGAAATATACATATAGATATACTGTATTTCCCCTACACAGAGCCATAGGAAATGCAATAAGTAAATGAGAATTTCACCTACTGTCCTTTAAAAGTAGCATAATTTGTTTTCAGTTTTTCTCATTCATAAGAATAGGCGCCAACTAATTTCACGGATATCCTATTTTGTAACAAAACTCTTCATCTGTACAAACCAGAGGGTCTTAGTGTGACACTGTGTGACTGGAGGAGAGCCTCACCATTGATGAGGAAGAAGAAGGCTCCAGTCTCGTTGGCCACGGCCCGGGCCACCAGGGTCTTCCCAGTGCCTGGGGGGCCATACAGTAGGATGCCTCTGGGGGGCTGATGGAGAGGAGAGAGGGGGATGGGAAAGAGACCAGATGAGGAAGAACACATTAAGTCATGAAAAGAGGAAAGTCTGTAATGTTAGAATGGATGAAGGCAAGACTGACTGATGGATGGATGGATGGATGGATGGATAGGGCGAGGTTGCCTTTGTGTGTGTTTCACCTTAACTCCTATAGCTTTGAAGAGGCCAGGGTGTCTGAGAGGAAGCTCCACCATCTCTTTGATCTGGGCCAGCTGCTTTCGACAGCCTCCGATGTCATCATAGCCAATGTCATTAAGGCTCTCCTCCTCGTCCTATCAGGGGGAAGACCAGCACAGAATGCATGACTCAGTTTAGTTTGGGTTGATTCTCAATCGTTCACTCATATTTACTGTAGGATGAAGCTACACATATCCACTCAATGGCTCCAAGGTTCTACCTCTGTGAGCTAAGACAAAGAAGATAAGACTCCAGGCACCAAAACTGGATGATTGAAGAGTGGAAAAACATTCCCTGGTCCGTCAAATTCCAGTTTCTGTTGCAACATGCTGATGGCCCAGTCAGAATTTGGCGTAAAACAGCATGAATCCATGGATCCACCCTGCCTTGTGTCAACAGTACAGGTGGTGGTGGTGGTGTCATGGTGTGGTGAATGTTTTCTTGGCACACATTAGGCACCTTAGTACCAAAATAGGCAGCCTAACTAAACATTTTTGCTGACCAGGAACATCCATTCATGGCCAGTCTAGTCTTTGTCAAATGGATACCTCCAGGAGGATACTGCCCCGTCATGAAGCACACATTGTCGCAAGTCAGGTTCCAGGAACATGACAATGACTTTAGTTTACTCCAGTGGCCCTAGATCTCAACCCAGTAGAGCACCTTTGGGATGAAGTGGATGGGATGTTGGCACTGCCAAAAAAAACACTGCATGATGCTATCAAGTCAGCATGCAACAAGGTCTTCTGGAGGAAAAAGGGGGTCCTACTCGCTACTAGCTTGGTGTACCTAAAAATGCGGCCACTGAGTGTATTGACATTGACATGATACCACTCACAACTTTGTCCAACCAACTTAAAACCCCATAAATCCCCATAAATAAAAACCCCATAAATCCCCAATGTATGAGTCCCAATGGAGATGGACAAAAACACTGCATGAATCTGTTCTCTCACAATGACAATCACTCATGGATTCATCTATCACTCACGGACCTCTCTTTTGATTGGCTCTCCCTCACAGTGGATGACGGTGTCTGGGGCAACGATGCAGTGAGGGCTGGGATCAGTCTCCACCACCTTGAACTCCACCGCCCGCATGCCCCCCCGCACCAGGAAAATGTCACCTGGCAACACAGATGACAAGTCGCTAACACAGGGGACTTTAGCATCCAGACATGTTTAGGATGCTGTTGTGTTGGTGATATGACTCTTCCACGTCTATATGTCATGAAACAAAACATAGTGGTCTTTTTAAGCTGATAACAATTTCTTTGACTTATTTGGTATTTATTAGATATTACTGGAGCATGGTATAAACAGAGCTGTTTTATTGTGGTAAGATTAATCCTAGTTTCAGTGGAAGAGGTGTTGGAGTACCTTTGTGTACAGGCCGGTAAGCCTCCAGGAAGTACGGTTTGAGGAAGACCTCAAAGAGGTTTCCTGTCAGGCCCTCAATGGTGTCATCTATAGGGAGGACATGGATCCGTTTCCCATACTTTACATCAGGACAGGCATGGATACTGTGATGACAGACACATTTAATACTTTATTTGAACCCGCTTATTCATATAACAATGCAGGATTACAATGCCTCAAGGTTCTACAGTTATACACACACTCACACACCAGCAGGCACCAATGGATTATTCTTGATCATTTTATATAATGAGCTCAAACCCAGATGTTCATCCATTAACAAACACATGGGTGTGAGGTCTACCTGATGACATCACCAAGCCGGACCCGCAGGTTGTTGCGCGTCACGCGGTTCATGCGGATCCGTTCATCTGCACAGGTGTCATCGGTCAGAATGATACACACTGTTTGACGCCGCTTACGCCCCCGCATCACCACCGTGTCCCCCCGGAAGAGCTGCAGCTCTTCTGTCTTATTCTGGTACAGGCACACACACAGACACACACACACACGTCTGAGAACAAATACAAACCTGGCAAGAGTATATACTCACACCTTTCACACACACACACACACACACACACGAGCACAGACACACACACACACACACACACACCCGCACACACCTGGGATAGGCTGACAATGCTGTTGTCTTCATTTAGAGCTTCGTCCACAATAAGTCTGTTGGGTCTGTGTTTCTGCTTCAGGATAGCAGTTGAGAAATCTTCTCCCTTCGGACTTCCAAACAAGACGCACAGTGTGACACTCACATGCATGCACTCCACTAGCTCTGATTTCCTCATGTGACACCAGTCTGTATTTAGACCCTGTTTTGCTCTGCACATAGCAACTATATCATAATCTGTCACTGTAAACATGCACATATCTTAAACAGTTAATTTATCTGCAATTTGGGGTAAATGTGAAAATGTTAGATCTGCTTCTATCTTGACATTCCCATCATCTACACATGCAATTTAGACTTTGCTAAATAATACCAGTTTCTTGACACACATGTATAGGCTACTGGATAAAATAATGTCAAATGAATATTACACGCTCCATATCAACAAAATATACATGGTCACATATACATGAGTAAGCACCCACCCACACACACACCCACACACCCACATACACAGCTGTTTTACTCACTCTGTCCCTCCTGAGGCAGGCATGACTGCTCTTGTTTATTCCTTTCCAACGGCTGCTGGGGTTCTAGCTAATCTGGACTGTTCTGGTCCAAATATCCTGCTTTCTACACAGTCTGGGTCTTGGCGCTCACTGTCGTCTGCAGTCGTTAACAGTGGTTTATCCGGGAGCTGATCTTTCTCTGACCTCTGCCAAAGATTTCAGTTTCTGTCTGTTCTCAACTACCCTGGTGTGTTTTGGTCTTACTGGACCCCAGGAGGTTTGCAGAAGGTGGCTGACAAGTTCTCAGCAGTGGGTCTCAGTTTTCTCCCTTTTCCCTGTTGCCTTGAAACAGCATGTCTGTGGGTCCTGCAGTCTGTTTGTCTGTGTGGGTATAAATATGTCCATCTGCTTCCCTATCTTATTTACACCCCCCCACCCCTGTCCGATGTGTGCACACACAGACACACACACACACACACACACACACACACACACGGAGATACCACACAGTCTTACCCTGGAGAGAATCCCAGTACAGATATAGCATGATATCTCCCCCTCCCCCAGCTCCTAACCAGCACACGCAATCACAAGTGTGTAGCTGGTCATGAAGAACACTTTCTGACTCGGATACTGTGAAATATTTATAGGTTAAAACATATACTGTATTTTTTTTTTTTTCAAAAGAGAACAGAAAAATGTTAAGATCATTGTTGTACCTCTCATAGTCTGATTCGTCTCCTTCTCGTTGTGCCTCTCTGTTCTAGATGGCATGGTCTTTCCCACTTCTACTCCCTTCATGTTTCATGTCCTACTGACTGAAGGGGACTGCTGTTCACACACTTCTCTCTTTTCTCTACCCAGCTGCTCCCAACCCATGGTGGATTCCATACATGCCCTCTCACACACACCATTATGCACATATGTGTCTGGCATACACATACACAGAGACACATACACAGACACACACAGCTCGCATGAACACAAACATGTGTCAACAAGTTACAAAATGTTCACACTCAGAGCAGAAACATTGGGGTGTTTTAATTTTCCACTTTTATTACAAAAGTTATTCTTTAACAAATCACAGGAGACAAGCAACAAGGGCATAGATGTACATTCCCCTTGAGAGAATCTGGACACTAGACACTAAACACAGCTGTCTTCTCCTATAGAGCTGACAAATATGAATGAAAAGGATAGGAAAATGACACATGGCAGAAACTCCCCGTGATTTGAATGTTACAGTGCACCAAGCACCATAACGTACACCTTTATCCAACTGTGGTGGTCCTGCAAATGGATGTGGACGTCAAGTGTACAAGCTATACTCATACTCAAGCTATACTTAACTGTAATAACTCTAAGGTGGGAAGAAGGCATGGAGGATGATGGCAGGAGAAAAAAGGGATTGAAAAAGAGGAAAGGAAAGGAAAGGATTAACCAAGGAGAGAAAGAGGTAGAGGAATGTACATAAAAACATTGGATCTGATATTTAAACCAATGTGCAGAAAATGGACTGAAAACATTCACAAAATGAAATCAATATTTTGGGAAAAAAATATAAACATACAAATAATAGAAACAAATATAGTGGGGTTCAACTCTATTGGGCAAATGATTGAAGAAGAGGAATCCTAACAAAAACAATAGGTTTTCACCCCCATGGATTTGAACCCTTAATTGATGTTAAAACAGTCACTTTTGCAAATTAACTCAACAAAGACCTATAAAGCTCACACAGAGGAGGTGCAGAGCCTGGAATGTACACTTACAATAATGGGATAGGTGGGAATGGGGTGTGTGACAATTTGACAGTGTTTGATTTCTAAAGTTTGACCAATCACAATTAAAAAATGCTGGTGGTATGAGATTAACTGATTGATTCAGTTTACCCTGCGTTAACATCTCTCAGTTGATGCAGGTTGATGTATTCAATGGACTTTTCAATCTATTTACATATTTGCTCTTCTATACTGTACATCTATATATAGCTGATTGTTCTGTTCAGTTCCTACTACAGTCCATCTCAGTAAGCTGGTGTATTTGATCAATAGTGGGCAAAACAGGAGCTGGTCCAATACACATACAGTATCTACAGCCTGCTCTGAAGTGGTGATGCATAGGACAGAGCAGAGCATGGCTACCTCTTCTGTGAAAAAAACAAAAACATTCAAAACTGGTACATGCCATAAATATTTATCTGAAGGGTCTGGGACATTACGCCATTAGGCTATGCATAACCAAGCCACTTATTGATCTATGACCTGACTAGGTCCAATAACCAAGCAAAAGTCTAGGGGTAACTATCACCTTATTGCTTTGACCGACAACCGTCTCCAGAGGTCCAAGGTAGAAGAAGAAAACATGTACTGGTTGCACTGTGATGTACAGGGCCACTGTCTGAAAGACTGCAGTCTAGACCATGATGGGCAGGCAGCAATTAAAGGGAATCTCATTATCATCCATTCAAGCATCTTGGAATGTACAGTAATCTGGTCAACTCATGAGACTCTCAAGTTATTTCTTGCTGTCCTTTCCAACCTGTTCTGTTGTGCCTACACACACACACACACACACACAAACACACACACACACACACACAGACGCGAACAAGTACACAGAGCAGTAATCGCAACATCACAGCCTCAAAAACAAACAAAAAATAGCACCCACACACATAACCCATGACGTCTTTCAAAGTACAGATGTGCATAAAGATCCACACAAAACAACAGTACCAGTTGAAAAGACCATCTTGCGCAGTTTAACTGAGAAGTTGCAAAGTGCTCAATCATGACGGTCAATAACAGAAATTGCATGACTCTTTTGAACCGCTGCATACTTAAATGTCTATTTTCTGTCTTTATCATTCATCCTTTGTCCTTCCATCCCTTGTGCTCTGTTTGGTAGAAAATCCATGTTGTCCAGGAAATCAAGTTGCTTTTAAGTCTGTCCTATGGGGACCAGGGCAGATTAAAGAGGGGCAGGGGGAAGAGAGGAATGGAGGTGTGTGTGTTTCTGTGTACTGTATGACATGAGATGAGAAGTGAGGTGTTTACATGCATTACTTTACGCTTACTTTAGCTATATGTACGTAGATATACGCATAACTGTCTGTGTGTGTGTGTTAGTGTGTGTGTGTGTATGTGTTTTAGGTATCCGTTTGTGGTTAGCATTCATCATCCTCAAAGTGTGTTTTCTGCAGAATTTTTACATGGCGCTCATAGATCTTGAGGGCAGGGCCGAGCCTGATTGACAGGCCAGTCAAAACATCATTACGCTGCATCAGTAGAAGAGACTTTCCATCAATTTCCTATTGGAGAGAGAATGAGAGAGCGTGTGTGAGAGAGAGGGATCGAGATGAAGGCAAGGTAGGTAGTTAGGTAGAATACAACTGAGAGGCTTATTTATATGAGTTAGAACTGTTTGAAGTTAGGGTATATGACCATTAATCCTGTCTATGATGCTCTCTTGTGGCCGTTAAAGGAGGCGCAGGCTTACCTGGGTCCTGAAGGCAACAGCCTGCTCAGGGAAACCTGCTGCTGTGAAATAACTGACCACATCGGACACTGTCCAGTCCACTGGGCTTACACTGACCCCCTCAGACTTCATGAACCTAAAAAGACATAAGAAGAGGGGCAGTTAGCACATTATCTGTGAACAGGTTACATACTGTACATACAGTGGCATGAATGAAAAAGAAGTAAGCAAAACTGTGGGAGGTATTGAAATAGTAGGGTAAACCAATGTAAACTAATGGCAGATTAGTGTAAAAAGGGGTATCTGATTTTATACTCCTATTAATTTTGAAGGGCCAGACCTCTCAACACTGTTTCACTTTATTTTAGGGTGGTAATATAAGGAAAAAGGACTAGATAAAGCAGTTTGTCACTAAGGAATACAGGAAAACAAAAAAGTCAATAAACTAATCACAATAATCTAGGGTGGCACTCAAAACTAGGGGGTTACTGGGCATCAGCTTGTGTATGTTGGCTACTGTTTGTTTGCTATGGCATCCAAATGGATCACAGACATGCAGAGCAAGGGGAGGGAAAGAGAAAAAACAATCAGAGCAGAGCATTTGACACCTCTGAAAAGTAGGGAGAAACTGCTATTCATGCATGAAATCTTTTAAATCAGACTATTTTACGATGCTCAGCGCCTTGTTCCTTATTTCCTTATTATGCTCTCTCTGTTTCTTTCTCTCTCTCTCGCTCTCTGTCTCTTTGTTCGCACAACTTTTTCCTGTAACCATCTCCAGTGTCTCTGCAATACTCACACTCCTCTGTTAACTCCCCCGTTCATCCCTCGTTCCTCGGCCAGGCCGGAGTCTCTCGGGGAGGCGGTGGGCGTGAGCAGACAGGAAGACACCCCCACCTCGGTCTTACACTCCAAACCTAGGAGGGGACAAAATGGGCTTTTGTTAAACCGCCACCCCACCACCACTGCTACCAGCAAATGGAAAGCAGAACTCACTGTTGAAGCCTGAGGAAGTGTGGCTCCTTCCCTCATGTTGCATCTGATCCTGGGGACGGGAGAGGAGGGGAGGAGAGGGGAGGAGAGGGGAGGAGAGAGAATGGCAGGGCAGGGGAGAGGAAGGATGCAAAGTAATGATGTGAGAAAAATAAGATATGCATTCTCTGGAACAAGTTACTAATACAAACTTGAAGTGACACTGACAGATGTAAAATCATGTTGCATAAATTCAGTGCATCAGGTAAATTTGTCAGTCTACTTTTATCACTTTCATCCTTCATCAGATTATTATACATGATTTATGTGCTTTCCATTCATTCCATATCCCATTTGAAATAAAAAAGGAGAGTGAAAAAAATGTGATTTTGTTTTAATTTTTTCCATTTCAAACAAAATTTTGGAAAAAAACATAGAAGCATTTGTTTTCTATGACAATTTATATAATAGATGTGAAATTTTTACAAAAATGGCTTGAGTTTCAATTTCACACTTTTTATGCATTTTGGTATGACTTGGAAAATTACCGATACCTGTTTTTTACATGAAACTGTGTCAAGACAACCACACGTAATGTGATTTTGACATATAAAAATCATATAAATATACTCTGGAATCAGTACATTAAATATTGAGTAACACTCTAGCTGATACTAAAAGATTGTATCGTGGTATTTTGCATGTATTGCTTTAAGGATGGGTAAAAAGGTTAAAAATGTGTTCCTAAAAGCTATAGAATGGGCTATCCATATCAGAATAAGCCTCCACTGAAATGCATTATGCTTGTTATCTATGTTAGACTGTCAAAGCTCCAGAGGCACCGGCAGAAAAAAATGAGTCAGGTAGTCAGGGGGTGGCCAGTGATGTTTCTGGGATGGCACACCCAATATTAACATTTGTAATATGCTGATGATAAACAATTACATTGTTTCCAGTTGCATGATCAGATGATAAATCATTACAGTGTAGTCAATCAATGCAAACTTACTTGACTGTCCAAGGATCAGAGTTTACAAACTCTTTAAAGACAAACAGAACTATTCAGATTTACCCAAATATGCCATGCCAAGTCTCCCTTGCTATTTAGTTTATCAAATTTGGTACACAGTTCAGTTGTAGGATACCTCAAATATCTGGAGTGACTGAGGAAACAGGATAGGTCACTTGTCCTGTTGTAGCCAGAGCTGCACTTTTTTTTCACCTTTTTACATTTTCAGAGCTAACACAACAGTGAAAGCATTTCAATAGGAATTTCAAATTATTGTTCAAGTAATAAATAAATTGGATGTTTTTAGAGTCAAACATTTCAAAGGCTCTTGATGCCAGATCCAAGGCACATAGAACATTAAAGAGTGGACAAGAATATCTAAAAGAGCTACTGCACACATTGAATTTAAATTTATTTAGATTTATTTATCTTCCTTCAGTTCAGAAGTAGTAGTACAATAAAAGGTCCTGAGTAAATTTAGATTTTTCTGCCCCACAGCACAAAATGACCACAATACATTTTCAGGGGGGTTGATAGGGTTGTTGACCAATACCCATGACTCAACGAACTTTACTTCACCAGGTCGTGAGCTTGGAATTATAAGGTCTTTTTAGGGAGTTTTTTTTTTTAGATGCTAAGCACCTCATGGATCCAGAAAGTAACTCACTGACATATTCATCCATTCATTCCTGTCTGCCTCCCAGTGGCCATTAGGAGGCATGGCAACGTCAACAGACACACTGAACCAGGATCATTCACTCGCCTCTGCAAAACTGCATAGGCTGCTTCACATCTATGATACTAAGTCCTTGTTTTCTTTTTCTTTTTTTCTTTTTTTAAATCAAAATTGAGTTATCCACATATTAATAATCTTTGAATTTTACTCAATGTTTGTGTGTGTGTTATTTTTGGATGCAAAGCACCGCATGGATCCAGAAAGTAACTCACTCATTCACTCACTCACTCACTCACTCACTCACTCACTCATTCATCATTCATTCATTCATTCATTCATTCACTCACTGTTAGTCTATCTGCCCCTAGTGGCCATCAGGAGGCATGGCACACAGGATGCTGAGAATCACTGTTTGGGAATTTGGATTTGGTTCATAAAGCACAGAGACATAGGATGCAAAACATCACTTTCCTTTTCTCAGCTGAACCAGAGAGAGTAAGGTAGGATACCTCGGTATATCTCCATGGTTTACACATTTGAACAGTTTATTGAAATGTGCAGACCTTAAAACATTTACTTATGACAATGAGCAACAGCTAGCTGCTAAATCTAGCCTACTTAGCTAGTTATTAGATGTGAAGCACCTCATGGATGCAGATTCCAGACACTAACTCATTTACATACTCACTCACTCACTCACTCACTCACTCAAGGTTAGCCTAGCCTAGCCTAGTGGCCCATTAGGATGCATGGCAATGTCTACTAATGGCACACCATTATTAATCATCATTATTGTGTCCTAACAGGCTATCTCCCTTTATCTACTCATGAATCCCACCAGCAACCAAGATGTGTAGCTCATATATTTATTTAGTATTTCCATCACAGGTTGAGCGCAGCAGAAACACAGAGAAGAGCAGAGAGAAGGAGTGAGACAGATGAACAGAGGAGCAGCTACATCCCATAGAACAGCAAGTGGACAAGGAGAACTACAAAATATGTGCAGAAAATGAGATTATCTTTCTTTGGGGGCAAGTAACAGTAGCCAAACATACAATTATTAAGTGAAATTTCTTGTTTGGAAACTGACATTACTGTGATTACAGGGCTCATAATAACTTAAGAGAGCGGGACAGGTGGGGAAACTGATTTGGGGTGGGGGAGCTAGAAAAAAAACTGTTAAATCAACATGAAAATAACTTATGTTATAGATTGCTGTGATATTAGCATGAATCTTGTTTACAAAGGACCGGAAAAACACTAATAAAGATGCAATGTCAGATAATGGTGTATTTTTGAGCTCTTTCAAATAAAAATCAAAATACCAAAATGTAGGAACTAGCGAATTTCCCCTTTAATTTGATGCAAGCCAGTCTCAATGTGCTTCAAAACAGAGCTCATTGTTAAATTTTACCATTTTCCCAATTTCCCCCATTGAAACCGGAGCTACCTCATTGTAAACAGACAGATTGGCCTCACAGAATAATTTTTAATTTCTAATTAAACCCTAACCCTAACCCTAGAATTTTGATATTTTGCATTCTAAACACTATAGGTGTGCAAGCTTTGTTGAGCTATAAAGGCAGAATTAACTACATAACAGTTTTGCCTCAGAACTTTTTACCCAGATAGAACCTTATAATTCCAAGCTCACAAGGTGCTGAAATTTCTGACCCAATTTTTGGCCAGTACTCTGTTTTAGAACACAAACTCCCTGCCCATCTCCCTGGAGTGTCCTTGGAAACAGCTTCAATCATGGCTGCACAGGTCCTTCACTTCTTGATTTTGAAATATCTAAAAAAGTAAAAAATAGAATACTCAGTCCTAAGGAAGATAAAGTAAGGAACCTCAGGGTTACTAGGGCTTCTGCACACTCTCTCTTTCTCTCTCATACCCACACAGATAAATATTTGACTACTGCTGTGTATTTCTAAAAGTATTCTAGTCCATTGAATCCAATATAATGTTATAATGTAGCTGAATGACAGAAAAGGTCAAATTAAATAGCAGTGTGGTTCACTTTAAGCTACTTTCACTGACATACACATATGCAGGAGGTAAAACACATAAAACCGATCATGAGCACATTGAATTTGAAGACTTGATTTACCTGCATCATGATCACTTATTGTTTCCATCAGTGACACTATGAATGCATTTCAGTTTGCTAACTAACATTAAGTTATGCTCTTGTTAAATAGCTGGAAAGCTAGCTTCAATACGTGCTTAGATAAGGTGCTAAGTACAAAACTAGCTCCAAACATGTTAATGAACTAACAAACAGTTATGAAACCTCAAATAAAGTCACTTGGTCAGTGCTCACCTGTGTCATGGTGGTGTGTTGAGTCTGCTGTGGTCAGGTTGGTAACCAGGAGGATGGAGGACAGTCCCACACTCTAAAACCTAAAACCTGCGTTGTGCTGCGATCATTATGTTAAAAGTTCAGCCATTGAACAAGAAACTAAACTCTTGTTGCCCATGAGGTGGCCCATGAGGTGGCCCATGAGATGGCTACCCGCTGTCTCTGTACCAGCAAAGCTCACAAAGACTCGAACACAAACATACTCCAGATAACTTGGAAGACTGTCTCCTAGTCCATTTTAGCCTATATCATTGTCACACTTGCACCTAAGACAGTGATATATATATACAACAAACAACTGAATATATATGTTTTATATGTTTGTCTTTATGCCATCAAATCAAAATTTTTAACCTGAAAGCTATAATATGATTTTTTTTTTTGCCTTGAGTCAGCAAAGTGTACTGTTAGTCCTGCTCGCCTCCCCCTCAGTTGGTCAAGTTCACGCCCGACACTTGTCATTTTGATGAGCTGTCTACCTTGAAATGGCATCCAGCCTGAGGCTGAGCTAACCAGCATCTGTACAGCCACCAAAGACTTTAAAGAAGCAGGTAGAAAATGCAGCCAATCTGCAATAAAAAAAAAAAAAGCAATGCAGATGTTCACCCATGTTATTGAATGGGTCTTGGGGCTGCATGTTTATCTCTGCTGTTCTTTTGGTTCTTACTATGTTCCGCCATTGTTGTTATTGCTGTGACTTCCCTGTGCTGTGGCTGCTAGCCTCACCTTCATAGCCACAACAACAACCTACTAAGGAAGGTATGTATACAGTATATGTGAATTGGTATTTGCAGTATGTGTGTGCATATGTATCCATATGGTTATATGTGTATACACATGTATGTATATATATGTATATATGCATGTATATGTACAGTATGTGTGTGTGTATATATACTGTATTACTGTATATGTGTATATATGTATATATATATATATATATATATATATATATACACACACACACACACACACACACACACACACACATATATATAAACACAATATATACAATATGTATATATATATTTTTTATATATTATATATATACATATACATATATATATGTATATATATATATATATATATATATTATATATATATATATATTTTTTTTTTCTCCTTTTTTCTTTCCCTTCATTTTTGTTTATCTTTTATCTTTTATATTGTTTATTGTTTGATATACAAACCAATGTAAAAAAAAAAATTTGGTCACAAAATAAAAAAAACATACAATACAAACAATATAAAACCAAACAGAACAGATGTTCATGCTTGCACCTACCTGTGCATCTATGTGTAGCTGATCAGGAGGGACGGATCTCTCCTCCAAGTGTGCGCTCTTACAGTGTGACAGCGAACCTCCCTGGGCTGATGGACACACCGTCCTGGTGAGGGAATCAAGCGCGGACACACCTGGGAGATGGCCAGCCAAAAGCAGAAGAGGGGGAGGGGAACAGGTTGTATTGGTGAAGTGGGAAAATAGGGGGGAGGGGAGGGGAGCACTGTAGAGAACCCATAAATGGCTAATATCAATATCATTATTAGTAGCAGTAGTGGAAGTAGTAACAGCCTTTCTTTCCTTTTGTTTACTTTATTTTTATGTCTTTAAGACACACCTTTGCCACAGTGGTGCTGATGTTGGGGGCTTTCCTGCTTTGATGCTGTCTGGATCTCAGCATCTTCTGTGCTTTTATCATTGAGGCCTGGTTCGGTTGTCATGGCTACCGGGGATAGTCCTCCCTCCTCATCAGAACTCCGGGGATCATCCTCCTCGTCCTCTTCCTCATTCTCTTCCCGGTCTTCCTCTTCACTGTCTGTCTCCATTGGCTCATTCTCCTGGGAAGAGAGGGACGGAGGCTGCACTGATATAAAGTTGCAACTATGATGATAAAATGTGTCCATTCAAAAGGGGGGTGAGAGTGGAGATGAATCAGTCACCCTTCCCGCCCCCCTTCTCTTCCTCACAGATGAATGGACAGAAGCTGAATTTGATCTGAGTGAATCACTAAGTTCTCATTCAACCTTCACTGTATTATACTTAGGATGAGCTTTAGACCGCATATCAGGCTTTTAGGATGAGCTTTAGACCGCATATCAGGCTTTTAGGATGAGCTTTAGACCGCATATCAGGCTTTTAGGATGAGCTTTAGACCGCATATTAGGCTTTTAGACTGTGCCTAGCAGCGTCTTGGGGGCGAAAAGTACAGATCATATAAACCTCCCACTTGAGAAAATACTACACAAATATGAGAAATATAGCCGCCTACTGTAGCCTACCAAAGCCTGCGCCCACAAGGGGGGACGAGAGGGAGGAGAGTATGCTGTCAAAAAATGATACAAAGGATTTAATGAGGCACGAAGCGGGAGAGAGGCGGGGATAGCGAGGGGGGAGAGAAAAAGGCAGAAGTAACCTAGTGGCCTGTGCGCATCGAGAAACGCGCGTGAGAACACACCACATTTAATTTACATGACCAAAGTAAGCTGTGACTGCCCGACTGTTTGGTTTGAGTCCTCTCGCCGGCCTGCACGACGGAGCTGCGCTCACAAGACAGCGGCACGTCTTAAGTTTAGACAGACACCGCCTATTGGAGCGGCAGGCCCGACACTCCTTGGTCTATTCAAAAGCGCTAAAGTTCCTGCGAGCGAAATGAAATGTAAAATGACCCCAGAGGGTGATATGGCGATGGATCCAGAGCTTGCTCGTGCTCGCGCCAGACACAGACGCTCTTATGGTGCGCGCACTCTCTCCTGTGTGCGCGTTTTTAGGAGCCGGGGAAGCCACTCCGGAGCTGTCTGCTCCTATAACCCGCACCTATTGTGCAGGGAGCCAAGCCACACGCAGGCACAGTACACACACACACACACACACACACACACACACACACACACACATTTGCGTATGGAGGACAAACGCAACGCGGGCACGTTCGCATCCCGTTGACAATAACACAATAACAATAGTTCATCCCAAATGCGGGGAATTATCCCCAGATACTTTTGCATTAGAATCAGCGAGGTTAAACAAGAAGCAAAAAATGTTGGGAGAGCAAGCGGAGTGCGTCCCGTCTGCGCGGCTTTAACGAACGATCATTAATTCATCAGCAAGCCGTCAAGCTGTTCAGCGCTCTGTAAAATCGGGACGTGTTGGAAATATTAAGTTAGCATCGCCCACCTTTTTCACAGTGTGCCTGTCCTGCAGTGCGCTCTTTACAAGTCTGTCAGCGGACGCATTCTTCGGCGTCGGCTCCTCCAGCACCATCCCCCTCAGAGGAAGAGTGATGTTCCCGCAGCGGGTCCTGCGCAGCCTGCCCCTCGCCACCTCCCTCTCCAGGACCACTTTGACTTTGCCTCGGGTCAGCTTCTCCTCCGAGAGCCGCTCCTGGCTGCTCAGATATCCCAAAATCTCCTTCAGCCCAAGCGGCTTGATCTGGCCTCTGGCCGCGGCAGCGGAGCCCCCTCGGAGGCTCCTCTCGGACAGGCTGCGAACAGAAGCCACCAATCTGTCGCCCAGGTCGGAGTTGGCTTGGTTCCCCGCTGTTTTGGTACCCCCTCCTCCGACTCGGAGTTTGGGCTTGAGGGGCACTGTCTGCTTCTGCCTTTGAGGGAGGCTGCTGTCGCTGGAGCTGACGCTCCCGGGGCAAGTTTTGTTCTCCGTGTCAGCCCCGGACAAGCTAGGTTCCTTTCCTCCTCGAATCGCATCGGCTTTGCTGGGTGTTACTCTGCCGGTATCACCGCCGTCGTGTGCGCTTATTCTATGACCGTGACTGGGCGACGGACAGTCACCCCCTGCCTGATGTCCTAATCCCTTGTCTCTCGATGCACTTGCTTTCTCCTCTCTACAGCCGCTCCCGACAGCGCAGCCCGTTGTTGCGCCACAACTGAGGCACCCGTTTCCGCTACTCGGGCTGGAAGAGGGCTTGTGTTTCTTGCCGGTGGTGCTGGCTGATGTTTGCGTCTGGGGATCTGGGCTGGGCTCCGAGTCCTCCTCTCCCTCCTCCTGGTCGGTGAAGCTGTGCGCACTGTCGCCGTTGTTGTTCAGATGGTCGTGTTTGGTCCGCTCCCTCGCTGCCTCCGCGCCGCTGCTGCTGCCAGCGGCCGTAAACTCACTCTTCTTTCTGCTTTTTCTCTGCACCTTCGCCGCGTTTCGATAGGATATGGATCCCTTGTAGCTAACTTTGAGCACGGTCTGCTCTTGAATCAGTTTTTCCAGTTCTGTCCTGGTTCGGTCCGGGTCAGACCCATGTCGTCTCCGGACCATTCGACAAATCCTCTCGAGATCTGGACGGGCTTTCCTCGAGCGAAGAGAGTCGATTGTTTCAAGGATCCAGTCTCGGTACTTGGGCTCGGACATCTTCTCCTACTGGTGCGGATGGGTTTGGCCCGAGTGCGTCTTTTCCTCTGTTGTTTCACAAGTGACGCTGTGTCAAAGCTGGGAACCAGAGTGCGATCCCCGGCTGGAGAATGAGGACGGAAGCCTGGCTGGTACGCTTGCGTTCGTTGGCCACATTGTGCGCTTAAGGTGGACCGAAGATGGCGCCTAGGTCTCCGCCACAGACGCAAATGACATTTAAGGTGGAATTGGCTCGCCTTTTGCGCATCATAGCTATGTTCTTTGTTCGCAGTCAAAGCCAGCTCAAGCAGCAGTTTATAATATTTGTTTCATTTTAAGACCACTGCACACTCCAAATACTTAGGTACCCTAAAGGAGACGAGTTATTGACTGTCGTGGGTTATTTTATATCATTACGGCGCATCTCATTCAGGCTGTTTACAGGGCGGACGGTCAACAGATGGGTGGATGACGCTCCATTCCGCATCAGGCGGCAGTAATGAATTTCTGACCTGGGGGATTTAACACGCTTTCCCACCCAAAACACTACTGCTCTAAAGATCTAACATGTTCATCCTCTCGTTTTCAACTTGCAACTGCTTAACTCTCCATGAACACACACACACACACACACACACACACTCAGGCACATAAGTTCGTTAGAATTTTACAAGTAAAACTTTATTGGAATGATACTCATGTTGCAAAATATTACACTCCGTGTTTTCTTGTCACTGTTATTGTGACCATAGACGCTTCCCTTTGCAGTTTGTATGTGTTGTGTGTGTGTGTGTGTGTGTGTGTGTGTGTGGGAGGGAGGGGGGATAACATGGTTTACACTGGGGTCTCATTTCCCTAAAAAGTGCGACAGTATGTACCAGCATTGTGCCTGCATTGAGAGGAAGTTGTATCACTGCAAAAACATCGAGGAGACACAGAATAATATTGTATTATAACTTCAAACATTTGTCCATGATGATATAGTCAACATTAAACTTGACATGAAGGAAATACAGCGAATGTGGAGTCGCAACAAGTGGTTTACAACAATATAATAATAATAATAATAATAATAGTAATAATAATAATGATAATAATAATAATAATAAAATTGTGTTTGTAAATGAGTCCATAATGACCAATAAGCCTACTACTACTACTACTACAAGTAGGCGTCTAGCCACCCTCCACCTCCTCCCACCATATAGAACTGCTTATCTGTCCTATTCTTGCACAACCCGACTTTGTCTTGAGAGTGGTCAAACATTTTTTTTTGAGTCTTTCAACTATTCCACCTCTCTGTGTATGAGAGAGAGATGGTCTGGCCGACTCAGTAGTTGAGCGTTGATTGTGCCGATGATCACTTGACTCACCAAGTGAACAGTAATGAAGGGGAGGGAGGGAAACACAGGGGGAGGGCCACCCAAGCAGGAAGGATGCACCCTTTGGTCACAAGTTAGTACATGGTTGCTTTGCATGTGACTGTGAGTTCCTTTGATAGAAAACCAATCACTCTATAGCAAAAGCCTATTTACCAATACTAACATGTAGGGTTGACTAGACATATAGGCTAGGTTGGACTGAAGGAGGGTGTTAATCTGAAACAGATAATCCAGCCCTGCAAATTACTTGATAGTAGGCTACTATAAATGCCATTCCATATCATTATAAATTTGTAATTCTAACAAAAGGCTAGCTACATTTTCCAGTAACTGAACTTGTCTTGGAAAGGAAGGACTCATTTTATTCAAAGACAGCTACAGATGAGACAAAAACCAAGGCACTCTTTGTTCTGTATTAAACAAATTAAAATACCTTAATTATGGTGGCACATTAAAATACAACTATAAAGAAGGCATTTTAATGTTTGAAACAGACAGCAGTGTCACTTGGAATTATTTTATCAATTTTGAATTAACAACCCCTACAATGACCACCTCAGCCATCGTTTAAGTCCTTTGCCATCAGCAGCTATGAGGCATTGAACACCTGAAGTGCTATGCATGGTGTGTAGTAAACAGGCAAGTTGTATTCCCTGCAAGAAGTACATTTTTGTCTCTTCCTTCTCAGTACAAGCTCTGTCTACCTCCAGGTGGACCACCTTTTCCGAACTTGTTGAAAGGAATGCCAGTCATCATTACATCATTACAACACCACATGAAAAAACCCCCAAAACAAAATAAAACAAAAACTGTGCATGTGTTTTAAACATAAAAATGGGAATAAATTTGCTGATAAGTGAGACTGTCACATGGAATGTGGTCCAACTTAGCAGGTGACACGAGGAGAAGGCTGGGTGCTGGGGAGATGAACGCAGACGCAGGTTTCTATAAAAGACCTTAAGGCCAAAGCACATTATCCAGACCGCCACCGATGACTGGTCAAAGTGCTTTGGTGACTGACAGCCAGAAGCAGTTTGAGGTAGTCTGCCTCAGACGGTCTCTTTCAGTGGGAATGGCTGATTCAATATGCAGAATGAACGTCAGTCGTTAGTGAGCTGTGGGCAGAGCCAGCCAGTCATCCAGGTGTTTTTAAGACCGAAGAGAGCTGTCGAGTTAGCAAAACCAAATCTACTGAATGGGTGAAAATTGTGGAAGACACTAACTGAAAGTCTAAATTTCCCCTAAATTTCCTCTTAATTCTGCCCATAACTATTTAAATTCCCGTATCTGTATCCTAAGAGAGTGTTAAGCACGTATTCTTTATCTGCTGATCGTAATGCTTCATATAGATAGAATGTCTATATTAAGTGATATGTTCAAACCTGAGATACCATTTTGTTATGGCGTGCCATCACAACACCATTAAAACTGAGATATTTTCGGTCCCTTATCCACATTTCCTTGTTAGTTAGCATAACATGATATAATTGGAAACACTGGAATCTCTAATAACATTTAAAATTGAGTGCTGTAGATATGCGCAAAGCCTGGCTATGCTAATGGTGATAATGCTATTACCTAAACAAGTATAGATGGAGTTAAACCGTAAACTTAACTGTAAGTGAATTTACTTTCCCCTTACGTTTCACCTTAAATTTCTCAAAAGGAAAAGGAAAAAACAACTTTATCTGCATCTTGTGTCATTTTCACATACATATTCTTTACCTGCTGATTATAATGCTTCAGTTATGGCATGTCAATGAGTGCTACTCACACCTGAGAAGCCATTTTGTTGGCTCCGTGAGAAAGGGTGCCTACTTTTTTCTTAACAAGTGTCACTGATTGAAAATTGTTTGAGCATACAATAAATCAAGTTACTTGTTTTTTGTTATTTATAACAGCCTTTTGGCTCAGCTTGGCCAAGCGTGCCAATAACTCTGGAGGACATTGTCTAGAGCTTAAAAGGGTAAAGGATTAAACAGTTAAGGGAAAATTAAGACATGATTGCACAACTTAAAACAATTTGAGCTAAAAGTGCATATGTATGGTAAATCAATTTTCATTTTAATGCTACTACTTGCTCACCTGGGAAAGGGCAAGCTGGCCAGTTATTAGCTTAAGATCATGCTATTTAATGTTGTCAAAATGTTTGTGCAGACTGAGACCAAAACTTGTACAAGAGTCGGTGGGCTTAATGAAATGACCAATAGATTGCAGCAGACTGACTGATTTCCCTATCTTGTGTTGCAAGGTTGGATAAAAGAAAGAACAAAAGAGTAGGGAAGATCTTGGGTGAAAATATGTAGAGGCAACTCTAAGTAACAGGGGTTCCCAACACCCATGAATCTCAAGCACACCTTCATTACAAAGGGATTCATAAATAAGACAGAATAATAAATAAAATACAAAAGAAATGCAACAGAAAAGGCAACACTGCTGGTTATCAGTCTCCTTGCTCTTTTTTTCCCCTCTATCCCTTTTTTCCTCTGTCTGTCGCTGGTGCTTGTGATTGGACAGGAGACAGTACTCTCTCCTCACATCTCCCTCTTGACCAGCCTTTCTTTTGCTCTCCCTATTTCCCTCTCTCCCTCCTCTCTCTCTCTCTCTCTCTCTCTCTCTCTCTCTCCTTACACTCTAGAACTCAGCAAACTCCTTGGCACATTTCTCAGTGAAGGAGACGCGGATCTCCTCCTCTTCATAGTCATCAAAGTTGCTGGTGTCGCCTGGTCCTTTAAACTTGGGGACGAAGGGAGCTTCCACCTACACACAGATAAAAACACCTGTTGAAAAACAAACTTAACATTGGGACAGTCGCACATCTACAGAGCATACACACACATACGCACACACACACACGCACACACACACACACACACACACACACACACACACACACACACAAACCTTTCTCTGGTAGATGGCAATCCAGTCAGTGGTTGCAAACCACTTGTGTCCCTTGATGTCATTGACCCCATTCTTGAGGTTCCCGTACCGTTTTGTGAGATCCACCTGGTGATGAAACCAATACATTTCCTTCAATTTTACATTACAATGAACAGAGAACATAAAACAGAACAAATGGTAGGTCTTAAGTCAAAATGGCTGTGAGATAAGACAAAAGACAGATTTTTTTCACCTGTAGCAGGTTCCTCAGGAGGTCCTTCAGGTCCGAACTGAAGTGAGATGGAAAACGCACCTGGGACAGAAGAGATGGTCAGTGAGAGGAAGGAGGCAGCAGCAGCCTAAAAGTCTGAGACCCCGGCATGTGACCACAAGTTTGCCATTATGAATCCCTGCACAAGCTGAAGAAATCTGGGTAGAGAAAGTGCATGACTAACGCTCTCACCTCCCTCAACCATTGTGCTGGACAGTTTCCAAGTGTGATTGTGTGGAACAAAATTAATTTGATTAACAGTATCGTTGAAAAAGAGCATGCATGCTCAGCAAACTTTTCCTGAATAAAAAAGGAGAAAGGAGAGTGAAGGAGTCAGTTTTGATTTTCAAGCTTGAGCGGTCTGTTCTCCAAGGAGGCAGTTTGACCATGTAGGCATAGAGCATTCTGATTTGATTTACAATTTATGACCGGCACTATGAGCAAGCAGAAGCTGTTTACATGTGCCCATGTGTACAGCAGGGCTTGGGAATGTCAAACTCTTTGCTAGTGCGATTCCTCAGGAATGGCAGAGGACTGAAATATTTTTGGTCCAAGCCGAGGGGATAATCCAATTGCTGATTAATTTATTTGGCATAATACACCTGAAATATGCCAGGAAAGCAGCAAAGACAGTAAGACCACACCCAGGAATCGCAAAATTCAAAATGTAGGTGTAGATAACAAATAGAAATTAAAATGAGGCAAGGCACAGGGAGAAAATGAGAGCTTTTTACAGTGTTTTCTCTTCCATTGTTCAGCTAAGGCGTAATAAATTGAATCAGTTTCAAACAAGAAAATTAGCATGAAATACCTAAAGTAAGTACCATGAATAATTAGATTTTATTTTGACTGGCATGAAATCTATCAAGATTAATCAACTTAAAGAAGCTCAAGGGAATATTTACAAGGTCAAAGTATTACAGTTATGGTATATCAGTGATATTACTAGCCTAGCATAATGTCCTTGATCTGAGAGTAAACATCAGAAACCATGGTGCTGTACCTAAGAGAAAGGTTTAGTTAGAGATAGAAATTGGCAAATCTGAAATGAAACAACAGCAACATACTTTAAAGTTAAAGCAATACTTCACTTTGGAAGAACATTGTCACTTTTCAGTACACAAATCTCAACAGACGTTCAAGAGCAGTCAACCTTCAACATTTACCATCCTGGGTCTCTGCTGGTTGCGACTAGAATTCCAGATTTTTTTCCCCAGCTCTTTCTATATACAGTATATACTGATAGCTGTAAACAGGCAAAAGTACTTCTTGAAAAATATATTCTGGGACACAAAGTGAACATTTTTTACCAAAACCAGGTTTTAATTTCCCTTGTTTGCATATGTGATATATTTTTTTTAGGCTTTAAAGTAATATTCCGTGACACTGTATAAATAAATGTCCACTTTTGCACTCTCTATTGCTGATTGATATAACACAATATTCATCCTACACCCGGTTCATGAAAGCTTTTACATTTGCTGTCCTAAACACCCGGTGCTGGGGAAGGTTTTTCCCAGGATAAAAATCTTCTGGTGCACAGGAACTGATACATTATACATTTTCGGCAGCAGCGACAGCAGTTTGTTTTGAATAAATAGAAGAAGAACTCTGTAGTTAATATGACTAGTGAAAGCCACCATGGCTGAGCAGACAAAGAAAAGAGCGCCACCTACAGAAACTCAAACTTTATCAACAGAAACTCTAAGGAAAAATACGTTGCAGTACTGTACTAGCCACACTGATTGACAGGTGATGTCTGGTAGGTGCAGTGCAAAAACACCACAGCAATGACCAATTATTACCAAAATCCAAAAAGGAGGAACTTGCGGATTACCACTTTAAATAAAGTACGTGATTGGTGTTGACTACTTGTCCCAAGAGAGACAAATATTGAAGGATGACCATTAATGAACTTATATAGAGATATATACGGTAGAAAATGAAAATGTTCTACCAAAGAAAAATATCACTGTCATTAAAACTTGTTTCTTCCTTGAAGGGAAACCAAACACAATGTAACCTGTGATGCAAGTTGCCTGTTTTGTCATGGTTTGTCATGGATCAACCAATAGCAACCAAGATCAGGCAATAGCAACCTTTAAGATAAGCCTATTAAAGCTGCTAAAACAAAACGATGATGTACATTACGTACCACATAACTTTGCAGTGGAAAAGAATGTGGGACTGACCCAGACAGATATGCTCCCTCTCAGGGAAAAACTCCTAAGGCTATCCGGAGACACATTTTCCAGACAGAGACATGGCACACAGTGGTAATCAGTGAGGGTCGAGCTCACCTTCCCTGACACGATCTTTTCATAGATCTGAATGGGCTGGTCAGCAAAGAAAGGAGGATACCCTGCTGCCATCTCGTAGATGAGTACGCCCAGTGCCCACCAGTCTACTGCCTTGTTATAACCCTGGTGGAAAAGAGGGTGAGATGAGTCTGATGATAATAAAAACAGTAACAACAACAACAATAACAACTTTAGCACTTACAATGTTACTTATAGAAGTTAGAGTGTTTAAAAAACGAGCAAAACTGAAACAAAAACAAAAAAAATGCAGGATAAAACATGCAAGTCAAATTATGAAAAGGCCTTTTTGTATGAGATAGTTTCCAGTAATGATTTAGCCAGTCTAAGCTCCTCGGGCAGCCTAGTCGCCCTGACAGCAAAAGCCCAATAAACTTTTATCTTTAGCCTAGACTTAGGAGCTACCAAGAGAGCCGTGTGTGAGGAGGTAAGGCGGCACTCAGGCTCATAAGGGGTTGAAAGGTCAGAGAGGTGTGACCTAGGGACAAGGCCTTGACGAGCCTTTATCAACAAAAGCTTGAAATCATCTAAAGACAGACAACAGACAGACAACAAATGTAGGGATGCCAAACTGTAATATGGCCCCTTCTCTTAGTCCGGGTCAAAAGCCTTGCTGTGGCATTTTGTACAATCTGGAGCAGTGCCATGGTTTGTTGGTTAAGACAGGTAAATAGTAGAGTAACAATAGAGTTGGAGAAAACATAACTGATTTAACTTTTTGGAATGTTGCTCAAGGTTTAAACTTGTCAAAGATGACATTATCTGTTAAAGGACCAAGAAAACACTGAATTTGTCTTGAAATGCATTCCAGATCAAGAACTTCAGTTTTGTCAGTTTAATTTCTGAGACATTCAGTCCTGAACATCAACTAAACAGTGATGTAATATAGCAAAATCACTTAAGTCACTGGGTTTTACTGACTATGCCCCTGAATATCATTGGCATTAAAATGGGGGGCAATGCCGTGCTGGTAGCTGATTTGGCCAAATGGTAGCATTATATGGTAAGAATAAAACTGCACCTAGAATTGAGCCTTGAGGTACACCACATAAAATTAAAGAGTAAACACGGTCTTCAACGGAAACAAAAAATGTTCTACTTGACAGGTAAGATGAGAACCATTCCAGGGCAGACCCCGATACCAACCCACTGCCTCAGTCTATCAGTGAGAAAGTCATGATCATTGGTGTCAAACACTGCACTTAGACGAGCAGCACTAGCACAGAGCTTGCATGTGCATTCATCATGAGATCAATAATAAATTTCAGAAGGGTGGATTCAGTGCTATGTTGCTGGCGAAACCCTAACTGATTTTTTTTTCAAAACTGTTGTTTATATAATCATTAAGTGTTGCTTTTAAAGCACTTTCTATCGAATTTAGATAAAAGGCAATTTAGGAACAGGCCTTTCTAAAATACTATGGATCCAATCTGTACAAGTGTTGTGATTATGCCAACTTAAATTAACAAGTATCCTAAAGTAGCATATGTTTTTACTTTGTGCAACCAATCATTTTGTAAAAGTAAATGGTGAATGTGTAATTTTGGAAATCAATTTTTTCTAGTTAGTTGACAGTACACAGAGATATAAAAGGCCTAAATGGTGACTCACTTTGCTGAGAATAATCTCTGGGGCCAGATATTCTGGGGTGCCACACAGTGTCCAGGTCCGCCCCTTTACACGTTTCGCGAAGCCAAAATCTGTCACCTGAGAGAGAAAAAGAAAGACCAATGACAGACAATGAGGGGGGAGAGAGAGTGAGAGACAGACAGATAAGCAGACCTCCTCATTCAGAGTGTTGCTTGAGCCTCATAACATGAAAGGCAGGGAGGGAGGGAAGAGAGAGCGAGAGAGAGAGAGAGAGAGAGAGAGAGAGAGAGAGAGAAAGAGAGAGAGAGAGAGAGAGAGAGAGAGAGAGAGAAAAGAATCTGGGGAAACAATTGTTCTCCAGTTGTTATTTCACTGTTTACCACTGGAGGTCAGCAGAGTCTATGCTATAGTCCAGCGCCAGTGTGGCAGAATGATATTCTGCAAATCCTGATTATACTGGAGTGATAAATGTCCTGCCACCACCACCATAGTTGCACTTGTGCAGTCACTGGGCAGTTGTTGATAGTTGATATACGACTGAGGGTATGCTTCTGTAGAGCTAAAATCGTTATGGCATTACAGATTAGGGGGTGGGGCAAACTCTTTTATGTTGTTTCCATCTATGGTAGGCAGCACTGAACATTCACTAACACAGCCCAAAATGTCCTAAGGCACAGGAACTGCATATTTGAAAAATTACATTCAGTGGTATTCCCCTTTAGGTTTTTTGGTTCTGCTGTAAAGTTGGCAATAATCCACTTAAAAAATTATGGCTATGGAGGATTTTGTGCCAAAATAAAATAAATAAATAAATATGCCTTCATGAAATAATTCTATGCAACTTTAGATAGAGACAAACTGTACATAGTGTTGTGTCAGTATTATACTGAATCTAAATTTGTTAGGGTTACATGGAATGTAGCCCTGCATCGGGGGTTATTCACCTGTATGTAGCCCTGTTGGTCTATGAGCAAGTTCTCAGGTTTCAGGTCTCTGTAGATCAGGTCCAAAGCGTGCAGGTACTCAAAGGTCAGAACAATCTGAGCTGCGTAGAACCGAGCATGAGGCTCACTGTACACATGTGTGCGCACACACACAAACACACAAAGAGACATGGACAGAGAAAGAGAAATTCAGTGGAGTGTACAGTATAGAATATAACAGTGCTTGATGACATGGGAGCAATGTCAAAATGAAACCACAATTCACTTGTGCGTGTGCCTACAAAATGCCTCTGTGCTGCGCACTCCACTGCAAACAGGCACTAACCTAAATCTGCCAATTCTCCGTAGATGGGAGAACATCTCTCCACCTGGTACATATTCCATCACCATGTACAGGTTAGTGTTGTCCTGGGGAAGACAGAAGAGCTGTTAGTGACACACGCATGCATGCACACACACACACACACACAAACACAGAGCTTGAGCAGCCAGACATCAGGGACCACAATGGAGTAGTCATGGAGTAGACTGAAAGGCCCCAGGCAATTTGTAATTTATTTAAAATTCAACTAATACTTAATCTACTGACCATTATTTAATTTATTATAAAAGGTCTAATTATTATAACAATCAAGTTTTTCAACAAAAAATAATTGTCCATCATTGTTTTGTCCATCATAAGTTGGGTGACCAAAAGTTTAGATTTCCAAAGCCTGTTTGCTGACATTTCATACATTTCATACCTGCCTGTAGTGGGCATAAATAACATTGGCTTTGTTTACATATAGGGACTATGCCACTGTTGACCTGGTTAGTCAAGTAACCTGGGGCCTGTCTCATGAAGCAAATGGGTTAGCAAGCTAACTTTGAGCTTAACCCTGGCTTTTTGGTGTCATGAAGGTGGCTCACTTTATAGCAGGGTTGATCACCATGGTAACTTGGGCTGCACACCTAACCAGAACACAGAAAAAGCCCACCTCCTCACCAATCAACTCTCTGGAAAAATAGCATCGCCATTCCTACAGAATTCCATGGACTTTTCAAAATAACCTTTATTGCAACAATCCCATTTACAAAATCCAATATGAACAGAAACACTGCATTCAAATGAATAAGACAAGTAAAACGAACTGTACAGGGGGAAACTATTGAATTAACAGACAGTAAGAGGGGCTGTTCGCCTAGCGACAGTGTTTAGAGATGAGCAGAACCACTTTCCACTGTGATTTATTATATCAGAGATATCATAAATGTTTGTGGTGTTTCCAGGTTATTTGTCCACTCTATAAAAGAGGGCTTCTAACTGAAATCTACTATTGAATATTAAGTGTGATGAAATTCTTTCATAGGATTCCAGAGAGTGATTGGTTCAGTAGATTGCACTCATATTCCATCACCGCAGCCCTGGGGAACATGAGGCCAACTTTGTGAATAGAAATTCTCTTCACAGTCTCAATGTGACGACACAATATTATATCAATGAAAAGCTTGTCCACTGTTCCTTAATGACGGGGGCAGTGATAAGCCTATTAATTTACACATTTACACTATTTGCAATTTTCCTCCTGCAATCCTCTCTAGCCTCGGCAGCAGCAGTGTTACTTTTCACTGTTATAATGTTTTTGTATTGTTCTTATTTATTCATTATAATAGTTTGTTCTTCTCGAGAGAAGAACACAAATGTTGGTAATCCATTTCTTTCCCATACACACTTTTACAGTCTATTTAATGTGCTGAAATAGTCAGCAGCATATTTACATAATCCCACAATTATTTATAGTCTATTGGTTTTATTGTTTGATTATTTTATTATATTCTACAAGTTTTATTGCTTATCTTATATATATTCTAGTTGTGTGCTTATATTGTATTTCCTGTTCCCCACTGAATTCTATTGCTTTTGCCGTTACAGTGACCTAATTTCCCCATGGGGATCAAGAAAGTTTCATCTTATCTCGTCTTATCTTAAATACGCTGCTCTGGATCGGTCCGTGTTGCATGTGATTGACTATTTGTAACAAACCCCGCCCCTTTTCTGCGAACACACTCATAGCTGGATTGGAAAGTCCTGAGTAAACAGAGCGAATTGATAACCACCTTCATAAGACCGGTTGGCCAGGATCGCCATGTTTGGTTTTGTGTAGCCAGCTAAAGACACCCTGACTATGTTGAACTTGCTCCGTAAGACAGGCCCCTGGTTTTGGTCGACGCATGTAAATATCATAACACTAACCAGATAAGCTCATGTGTTTTTTTCTGGTGGACTGTTCCATCTGTGGGCAGGACTACACGGGTGGACAGGAATATTCTGTTAATAGGTTTATTTGTGGCAGCAGGGATACTCAATCCCAGGGCATCAAAGGTGCATCTAAACAGCTTAACCTGAATAAGGCCTTAAGTGGAGTGTGGCCAATAGCTGGGTTACTCTGTGCAGGTAAAAGTAGCCACTGACAGGTGGCCAATAGCTGGGTTACTCTGTGCAGGTAAAAGTAGCCACTGACAGGTGGGACTTGAAAGTGAAATGACAAGGTCTATGTAGGCATAGCAGAAGTGTGCGTGAGAAAGTTGTTGGTCTTTGTCTCAAAACCAGTACATTGTAAGTCTCCCACGTTGGTAATATTTTCTCAGTTTGGGAAGTTATAGCTCTATAGTTCAAATAAATTACAGCAAACACAGATGTGACATAAAATTAGGAATGTAAAAAATACTATATTCTTTACATTGTAGAAAGCCAACAGTTTTTGTGGCGCTTAGTAGAATGACAGCTGAGCAGTGCGTACCTACAGTTGGCTATCCACCTCTACACACTCATGGTAGCCAGATGCTGAACTGCTCACCTGCCACAGATAATTAGGTCTGCCAGTATAACACATCATTTTTTTTTTTTTTGCATTTAAAGGACCGCCTTCAAAAACATTTAAAAGAGAGAGACCACTAGCCAGTTGAAAGCTAGCATCGGAGATCGGCGATAGAGAGAAAGATGATGAGAGGATGGGGGGAATCCATCCAAGCACTCATCCATAACACACACCCACGCACAAGACTTCCACACACACAATTTAAAATCCTCGGTACCTTGAAGGAGTACTCTACTCGCACCAGAAAAGGAAAGCTGACAGCCTGTAGAATCCTCTTCTCATTCAGAGTGTGTTCTATCTGCTTGAGCTTCACCACCTGAGAGAGAGAGAGAGAGAGAGAGAGGGGAAGAAAGAGAGAAGAAGAAGTGAGAAGGTACCTAAATGCCAATATGCCAGTGTTCTCCCAATTTTATTCTGATAGTGGTTTCAAAATGCTCTGAACCCTTATAGTCTGCCCCCTATATGCAACAGCCTCTGTACAGGGTTCCAACACATTATTAAATTTCATGACATGCATTGCATGGCCAACATATGACAGCATCTATGGTCAAATGTTGCATTGTTTTGGTGAATAGCTCATTTCCAGATGCCCAAGGTCTTGTTTTGGCTATGTACACCTGTCACCCGGGACTTCTATAATTTATTTAGCATATTACTGCTTAGACACTTGGCTGGCTGAAGATAAGATACTGAACAGATAGTCATGACATTTCCAAAATGTTTCGGACACGTTTCATTCTCCATACATGTCTCAGGCCTGATGACCTCCTGACCCCTGACCCAAGCTGACCTTCTGCTTGTTGAGGATCTTCATGGCATAATGCTGTCCCGTTTCTCTGTGCTTCACCAGCATGACGCGGCCGAACGAACCCGTGCCCAGGGTTTTCAACCTCTCAAACTGCTCCAGGCAAGCAGTGTTCTGAACACAGACAAGACAAAGAGGGTTAGTAGATTTTTGTGAAAATGGGACTATTGGAGAAAGGGGTCTGACTGTGGGTCTAAGATAGCCTGGTGAGGATTGGAGTTAAGGAGCAGCCTTGTGTGAACCTTTTCTTTTTCTATTGCTGTATTTACTTTTCATGTGTTTATATGTATTTGTTCATGTATGTGTGTGTATATGTGGTATGTGTACTATATATGTACTATATATGGTATGTACAAATCTATATATAGTATGCAGTATATACTATATGTATAGTGTATTTATACATAGTGTACATGTTGAATATATTGTATATATACAGAATATTGACATAGATCCCAAGGATATTTGATTTCTTGCGTGTGCCCGTAAAATCTACCTTGTTTGAGCAAAACAATAACATGTTGATGAAAAAAAATGAGGGTTCAATCCACTTGCACGGAAACATACAATGGCCTGCTAGCTGCTGGGCAAGGAAAGCATCCAGTGTAAACGAGGGCAGGAAACAAACCTTTTCATCCACAATGGTTGGTGGATCACATAATTCATTAGCTAGCCTACTTCCTCTATTTCACCACCCAAATATATTAAAAGCTATCACAAGACATGGGCGTTATTTATCCATGGAGGTCACAATTATGACTAGGCTGCAATCTTTTCACAGAGGCTAAATAATCTTAGACAGCATCCAAAACACAAAAGCTGGTGTTAATATCCCACCCTTGTGTAAAGAGATACAAAGATAGGCCTATGAGAAGGCTGCATACACACGTGATGAAAGAAAACATGCTACATGCTTGTCCCCACACACACAGCCCTATATGAACTTGGCATCTTTGGTCAAATTAACATCTGCACATTGTAGTAGATTGTATGCATTTCAACACATGCTGAGTACTACACCAACAAACCTATGTTTCTTCTTTTTAGTGTTACAAATGGAATCTATTTTATAACACCGCACACAGTGCTAAAATCTCACATTCATATCCTGTTGTATGCACAAAGGCTTAAACACACACACACACACACACACACACTAACCTGTGCAGGGTTCTCCCACTTCTTGAGGAAGTCCTCTTTGGCTTTAGCAAGGAACTCCTTGACTGTGAAAGAAGAACCATCACAGTGTTTACAGAAGAAAAGCTTTATCGGTGTGTGTGTGTGTGTGTAGGAAGAGAGTGACAAAGAGACCAGGAGATGGGCAGGATATTCTCTACATTTTCCAGACTCCATTATAGAGAGCTGAATGTTAGGCCTATAAGCTTTTTAAAGGGGAATACCAGTGTCATAGAGTTATAGCCCATTTATACTGTCTGCGTCTAGTTTACATTTCCCCAATCATTTTGCAATGTATGCCAATATATGTCTTTTTTTTTAGATACTTTTTGTGCATTTTTGATGGATACAGAGAGAGAGAAACAAGGAAATTTGGGAGACAGGAAGTAAGGTGTGCCAAAGGTCCCAGGCTGGATTCAAACCCAGGTTGTCATGGTGACATGGTATGCGCCGTAGCCCACTGAGCCCCTAGGACGATGGAATTCTTAACATTTACTCGTTTTTCACCGTTTTTTAAAATATAAACTTTATGATGTCAAAGCAAACTTGAAATTAACTGCAGTCCCAGGTAACACAGATGCCCCAAATAAGAAGACAGAGACGTGATAATAAAGAATGTAAAGCAGCATGTTTTTAAGCACGTGCAATTTTCAAGTCTGTGGAAGTTGTTTTTCATACTGTATAAAAATTAATGGCAGCAAATGGTTTCTTCCGAAGGTAGGAGAACAAACCCTGATATCTCAAACTATGCTAATTGGTTACAGACACCATCAGGAATAATGTAAAGGAGAGGGGCAACCGACACAATAGGTATTTAAACTTAAAAACACACCAGTATTATCCTCTAAACCTAGTTCATGTAAAGTTCAAGCATGAGGCGTTGGCTAACGTTTAGGCTTGGCTTCTGATATTTCCTCTTAATTGGACCAGCTGGGAAAATGTGGGTGAGGAAAGTGAACAAGTAACACTCTCCTCTCCCTCTACAACTACTTGCCTTTGAGCAAGGCACTAAACCCTCAACTGCTGCAGGGGAGCTGTTCAGCGGCCCACAGACTGTTGTTATAATGGGCAGCTCCCGGGTGTGAATGTGTTGAACTGTATGAATGTGAAGCAAGGTGTCGCTGGAAAAGAGCAAGCCTGGTCAGTCACATTTCCCTCGATAAATAAAGGTTAAATAAGAAAAAATAATAATCAATCTCTACTGTTACCCCTCCCCTTCTATTTCTATGTGCACTTCTTCCTCCATCTCTCAGCGCTTGTTCACCATCAGAAACTTTCTTTTTGCCATCCACAGTCTCTTTTTTGAGTCTGTAAAACAGCAGTGTCTGGTTGGGAGGACACAGTTTCAATCATGATGCACTGTTACAGCATACACACACATGCACTCGATACTAACATGGTGATAGCTGTACATACTGTACATGTTTATAGTGTCTATATTCAGGCAGGTTTGAGTATGAGATATACACACACAGGTTCATGGGAATGCAAGGTTGAATTAGGTGTTTTATCAACACACTTCTCTCAAAAATACTCACTGAAGCCAGGAATGAAAGATAACACAAGATAACACACATCTTATTAAAAGAAAAAAGCTAAGAAAATGACTCTAACTTCTAGCTACATGACAGAGGTTCTCCACTAATGATGCAGCCATTCTTGCACTGGACTTCTGTGCAGCAGACACGCTCAGACAGCTCAGCAGAGACAGTCTGCCTGTTTGGGACCCCGTCCACACATACCAATTACATGTTCTTGGAGTTCACCCACAGAAGGTTTCAGTAACATTGCTGTCCATAGCAGTGGAGCAACAGGCCTAGAGCACTTTGGAAATATCTGACACATAGATTGTTGTGATCTTACCAATATTTCAGTGAAGATGGCAACTGCTAGCAGCTTACAAATCCAGTAGGCCTAGGCTGTTTTAGCCAGACAAAGTGATTCTGGAGCTCAGAGAGGGATTTTGGTTATGAGGGCAGCACTTACAGCTCAATCCCACCTCAGCATTTACTGAACTCGAGTCAAAAAGGTCAAAACAATACACAAGGCCTAAGGATTATTTGAACAGAAACTCCTTTCACAACTATAACTTTGATGTAACTGTTATGGCCGTTATAGGGTATTCCCCATTCAATGTGTGCTACTGAATTTGACTTGATGACATTCAGGTTCTTGGTAGTTTGAACTGCACAAGCTGAATCGTTTCCACCAAGGACTAGTCATGGACGGACACAAGTGGATTTAAAAGAATTAGGAAAGCGGGACTACCCATATAGGCCTCTTTAATTAATAGTCTACAGTAGGCATATAGCTTAGTTAGTGTCTGTATGCAAGTGTGAGCTTAACACTTGGTGTCTTAATATGTCTTATATGGTTTCTGGCATTCGTAAGAGGTTGTAATATCATCCATGCTGGTATTGCTCAGGATGAGGCACTGACGACGGTACCCACCGCTTTCCATCTCGCTGCCCTTCCTGGCCGTGGGCGCGTTGCCCATGATGACAACTTGTCGACGGGCGATCCGTGGCTCTCTATCCGCCCTGCAGCCTCCCCAAGCCGGCCCAAGCCCGATGAGGTTTTAACGTATTTCCTAAATCCAACCGTCCCCAACGTTAGAGGTCTTGATTCTTTAATAGCTTGACAGCTGTTGTTGCGGTGCCACGGCGCGATGGGATAGTGCAGCGGGCTCACTCACTCCACGGTCAGCAACAACCGGCGACTGATAACAGAAAAAAGCAGAATGACCCGAGCTTGCAACCGTACGGAGCTATCAGAGACCTTGTGGTATCTCGGTCGCTGGGGCTTCGCTGGACTGTCAGGCCGAGCTCAGCGCAGCTAGCCTGACGCGGATCCAGTCTTCGCCTGTCCCTCCTTGCAACCCCCGCCGAGGCCCCCCGGCTCCCCACCTCTCCCCAGCCCAAAAAACGCTGATACTGATGGTGGGGGGGCAATATTCTCAATCGAAAGCTAGCCACTTTTCGTTCCTGAACCCGGCTTTAAAAATAAAATCTCAGTGGGCCCGACGACAGTGGGAATTCGCCTAAATCAACATTGGCCCCCCGTAGCCTCGGAGACGAGCGAGATGACGGAACTACAGCCGAGCGAACGTCCCGCCTACTCGCTAGAATCGGGGGTGACTGACAGTTGGAGCAAGAAAAGGGATTGGCCACCTGTCTACAGAGCCAGAGCCATTGGCGCTGTGATTGGCCATTCACAATATGTCAACAACGGAAAGCGTCCCGCCCTACAAAAAGGAAGCCAGGGACGTCACCGATTATTTTCCTCCCGACGACGTACTCGCCCACTTTCTCCCGTTCTCTCCTCTATTGGCTTGGCGCGACTGAACCGTGGGAATCTCGGTGGATGCGAGGATGCCTATTGGCTGTCAGTGGTTGGCAGGAATGGCCTCGCACGCACCCCCCCCCCCCTTCCCCCAACCGAGGCGACTGATACACGTTTGGGTGAGTGACGTCAACCGCGAGCTATTTTTAGGAATGTTGGTCAGAATTTAATGCACGCGCGGCGCGATCTGGCAGGACTTCCAAACAGAGCTGAAAGGGGGATGCACGGAAGAGTTTGTCTGGTGCCGGAGCGGGAGGAAAATAAATCACAGCAAATAAGACAATCTGATTCAGTCGCTATAAGATGAAAACACACTAGGCCAAATTCTGGCTGTGTACCAACGACCGATACAGCCAAAATCCTCCGATAGGGAATGGAAGCATCTCTGTAGCCTCCTCACTAGTGGTGGACAGCTGCGGCATATTATGATCTTGATGACACAAATGTGCACTGTTTTACATGCCACATAGACATCAGCAGTGTACCCTCGGCGTCATATACATATACTAAGCCTTGCAAATTGGTGCAGACAGGGGAGAAGCAGAACTTGAAGAAACTGATTGCGGAAACAGATGGATGGATGCATGAGTTAGTTCCTTCAAGTAAAAAAGGATAAAATGAGCGACAGCAGACAGCCCCCCTCCCTTTCTCACTGCAGTTGCCTAGCAACTTGAGGCTAGAGTGAAAATGGAGTGATGCTGCTGCATTTTATGAATGAAATTGGAAAAAAGAGCCAGAGAGAGGGAGGGGGAAGAGTGGGCAGACACACACACACACACACACAGAGTGCTGAGTCTAACCGCTGCTGCGCTTCCTTCACCGCCTTCCTGACTAGTCAAGGTGGAAAGCAGTTGTAAGTAAGCCGTAGTAAAGCAGCACAAGGTTCACAAAAGCAAAACAAACTTTATTATCACCACCACTGTTGTTACAAATATTTTTGAGGCAGAGAATATATAGAAAGTACAAAAAGAAAATATGCCCTCTCATTCTGAAGACAAAATAAGCGCTAGGGAAACATTATTTACAGTTAGACCTAAAACATCAAAACAACTAAACTGCAATACAACATGAATTTCACCTTTGTCTCCCTTACCCACATCTTCTGTGTGTAATTAGAGATAAATTGTACGATTAGAGTGAACACCATTCAGGACGTACATCCTATGTAACATTTTAAAGAACTACGTCCTGCTGAACATAGTCCAGATGGAAAATACAAGATTTGTTTCCACATTACATTCAGGTATTTATGTCAGGTATTTATGTGACAAACCTCAACAACAAGAGATCATTTCTTATGGCCGGTGCTTTGCCTATTCTGAAATGCATAGCACTGTGCTGGTGAGGGTATTTTGTCCATAGCTTTGATCTGTACTAATGAGGACAGAGTGAACGGTACAGTATGGGTAACAGACAAGGTAACACCAACATGTGATTAGGACTTGTAAGTCTCACAGCTGTTGGATATGGAGGTCATATCTGATGATCACCCCCATTCCAATCACTACCTTTTCTGGCTCATATGGTAAAATAAGGCAATATTGGTGGTGCAGACCTGTGTGTGTGTGTGTGTGTGTGTGTGTGTGTGAGTGTGAGTGTGAGTGAGAGAGAGAGACAGAGAGAGAGACAGAGAGAGAGAGAGAGAGCAAGAGACGGAGCACACAAGAGAGAAAGAGTTAGTGATAATTCCAGATCCATCCCATTTGCGCGCAGTCATCAGAAAGAGTGTCCCCGCTGCCCATGTCTGAGCCTCCTGTTCATGTCCACATTTTAGGTATATAGATCCATGCACCATACTGCGTTTGTGTGTCCTTGTCCAAATGTGTGTGTGTGTGTGTGTGTGTGCGTGTGGGTGAGTGTATACATAAGAATGGATTCTCGTCCACTGGTGTGTGCAGGTATGCGTGTATAAATCTGGTGATTCCTACATGCAGTCCATGGAGTTGTCCGGCATCAGTCCAAGGGCTGGAAGCTTCCCTGGTATACAGGATGGAGGGAGCATGCCGCTGATGTTGGGGGAAGGGTCAACGTTCTCACTGTCCTCCATCTTGTCTGCGGAGCCATCCCAGTTGATATGGAAACGGGTGACACGGGGGTTAGAGGCCAAAATATTCCTCTGGAGCTAAGAGAAAGGGAGAGGGGAAAAGTTGAGGTACATTCACCAATTTAATATTTCCAATTTTTGGCACCCTGAAATGGAAAAATGCTGCTACACAGCAGACAACTTGATGGAGTGTCCTTAAATTCAGTTTCGCCTGGCCGTCTCGTGCATTTAAATCCCGCCCGTTCTTAACCAAGGCTGACATTTTTTAGATATTAGACCGCAGATGAAATCGTTAACATTTTTCAACTTCACAATACATATTGGCAAATTTTTGCAATGCAAATTTTATTTCACCAACTTTTGTAACATAGTACATGCCTGCATGCGTGATGAGAGCAGAGAAACATACACACATCTATCCTTGGTTGAATATGAATCAGGAGATTCATTGTGGAAAAAATAAAAAATAAATAAAAAGACAGAGCCAATATATATACATATATATATATATAGTATATGTGTGTGTGTATATATTATATATACCTCACTCTACTCCTCTATACCTGTGCGCTATCACACTTCTTCACTGTGTCTGTTCTTTGTTGAGCAGTATTTACTTAATAAAAGGAAGTAAAACTTGTATTATTGCGAAAATCTAACTTGAACTATGAATCTTCACACCTTAGCTGCAGCTTTTCGCACAACTAGAAATGGAATGGAGTTGCAACTTGGAAGCAAGGGGAGTGGTTTCTGGGTGTTTCTGAACAACAGCTACAAAATGGTTAATATGACAATACAATGATGTATTTAATGTCGGAATACAGGACAGATTATGACAGCTTCAGTAAGAAGAGACAAAAAACATTAAGTTTTACATTGGCATTAATGGGGTGGCTCCCCATTAATGCCAATGTAAAACTTAATGTTTCTTTTGGGTTGCATGCTTCCCCTCCATTTCTATCCATGGGCCCTGGGGCTGTACAGAATCTGTACTTTATGACTAAATCATAGATGTATACATACAATAAACTCTGGTTCTGTGTGTGTGATGTTTGAGTGTAGCGTGGTTGGAGAGTGTAGTTACCTGAGTGTAGTCTGGTTTGAGAGGCGGGTTTTCTCGCAGTTCAGGGTCTGTGTACTCATTGTTGACGTAGTAACCAATGCGGATGAATTCCTGTCCACGGTAGGTGCAGGTTATGAGGACT
Organism: Centroberyx affinis; assembly: GCF_046629955.1. NCBI lineage: Eukaryota > Metazoa > Chordata > Actinopteri > Beryciformes > Berycidae > Centroberyx > Centroberyx affinis. Next base: position 113,516 of record NW_027282027.1, on the reverse strand, counting down.
ACAGTCACTCCTACAGCATCACTCTCTGGAATCAGCCCTGTGTTAGGAGCATCTGCCTGGGGGGAAAGACAAGAAGACAGAGAGAAGGAAATGAGATCAAAATAAAGAGGGGCAGACGAGAGAGAAAGAGAGCGAGAGCGAGAGCGAGAGCGAGATGCACAACAATCTCAATTCTTATTATCGAAGTGCCTGGTGCTGTCAGTACGGGGGCCTCTAAAGCCCAATATGAAGAACCAAACTGGGGACATCAAATGTATTTTCACATTTCTCTACTCTCTAGTCCTACTAGTATTCTATGGCTTCTCGGGTTCTGTTGCATTTTGTAACATGAAAGCTAGTCATTTGGTGGGCTCATTTATACAAAGTGCTTTAGAAAACCACAAAGGAGCCATGTTAGTGTTAGAGCCATACTCTATCCATTGAGCTAAATAGGCCTTGGTCCGGTTCCATTTGTGTTTACTCAATTGTTCAGTTGTCTCTAACCTTTGTAATGTGACGAGACCACACACCTCCATGTCTAAGAACCCTGGTAATCTAGATAACTCAACAGTGACTTTGCAACTTTACATCAAACTAGTTTCAGAAAGGCAGGCTAGTGCATGGTGTACTAAAATGCTTTTTCACACCAACAGTAGGAAAATGGAGCCATCCAGGCTACACTTTTGAGAGAGTGCACATCAGTGGGAGAGAGGATGTGAGAGAAAAGATGAATATCCTATTATAAAGAAGGAAAAGTTTAGGGGACAGAATAACCTAATTTACAAAATAAATAACCTAACAGTGGGGGGGAGACTCACCTGGAAAACAAACATGTGTCTGCCTGCTGGTACCGGGCCAACGAGAACAGAGTCCAGAGTCTGGTCGTACTCCTCACTCTCAGCTGAACCCACATAGATGATCTTCCACTCCAGATCTGACACCGCACAGGGGAACAGTGAGACTTGACTGTTAAATACTTACGTAATACCTGAGAATTAGACATGGTAATCTTTACTGCTACAGTATCACATGATTAATATGAACGGTTGAATATAAGAAGGGACCATTTTTAGGTAGACAAATACCATTCCATTAAGCTCTAATTAAGCTCAGTGATTTAGTGGTGTATAAACTGGGCTGGGCAAACTATGACCTCTAGTAGGTGATAATCTTGAGGCAAACAACCACCAATAGAAACAAAAAAACTTTTTTTCCCCCAGAAAAAATCATTAATTAATGTGTTTTTAATGTGTAAAAACCTATACAACTTTCACCAGTTTGATGTCACTTAATATGACGTATACGGTAAATATACATCATAAAAATGTTCGTCAAATGGGTAAACTATTCAAATAAAAAGCTGGGTAAACTGAGTTTAGGTTTTACCCTCCACTGCATCCCTGGACATAAATGATCAAACATAATTTATCTCAGTTACTTTGACCTTGCTTTTGCCTTCTGCAGTTGAACCACATTACTAGTTACTTTCCTGCTGTGCTGGTCTCTACCCGCGATTTCCCACATCTCATTACGAGCTTGCCTGTTGCTACAGTAACATGTGATTAACCAATCGGCTACTTGCAAAAACGCCGCAGACCGCCCCAAATGTCAAAAACGAACCAATCTCTGGAGGAAGGAGGCGGGGCATTCTGCACAAACCGCGCCAGCGCCAAATTTCAACAGCTTGTCAAATATAACTAACCAGCCTAAATAATAGCCAAATGAACAAACAAACAACACACATTGCCAATCGATTAAACTTATCCCGCATCCTTAAATACCAGCATTATATTCCACTTAAGCAAAATGCGTACAGAAGGGTGGTGTTTAATGGCTAAGGTAGCATAAATAGTAAGGTAGCTAACAAGCATGTTAACGTTAGCTGCAAACAATACCCACCTTCCGGCAAATCCTCCATGCATTCAAACGTTATCTCAAACTGAAAAGGATTTCCAAATGGGCTCGGATTGTCCAGCACCGCAACATTCAGCACTTGCACCTTGGCCATAGCGTTGTTTTCTGTGGTGGCTCAACCTAGCAAACTGATTTGCTCGTCGCTTACGCAAACCAGGTTTTGCGAGTCACTCAGCACTTCACTATTGCAATGTTGCCTACAAGCCTCGGCGCTGCCGACCTCCACAGATGTAGGTAAAAGTCAGATTCTTGACAGACAATTCTGGGAGAACACCAACACTACTCAGTGGCTGAAGACGGAAGTACGTCACCATCAGAGGACCGGCTCTTCTTCTTCTTGTTTTACGGCAGAGGACCCTTTTTCAGCTGTGGATTTTACATTTTGCGCTGCGCTTTTTCGCCATCTATGGAAGGAAAGTACGTATTACACTTAGACAAACCCTCAACCAGGCGATAGTGTGTACAGATATACAGATCAGGCAGTGATGGCCGTAAGGCAGACTTCCACCTCTGTAAACAGAGGCTAATTATATTTTCAGAAAAGCATAAATATGTGCTTTTTTAAGAGCCTATCCTCATAGCTAACTTGATACTACTTTAACAGTCATTAGCATTAACAATGGCTTTACAAATATGAAAACCCAGTCTGTCTAGCCCATCGCTGTGGCTTGAGCATTCCCCCCCTGTAACTGGACTGCGACTCCTTTGCAAAGAAAATATAATGGTTTATGTTTGAAATGGGTTTTGAAATGTTTTTTCTTACTTTGGTGACCTATTGTTTTAGTTGAATCATTTTCTAGACAAGTACTATGAGTGCTGAGTAAAATTCAACTAAAGTAACAGTACAATATTTCAATACTCTTTACATGTTTTTCATGAGCCAGTTTCTTCTTTTTTTTTTCATTGTTTGCGCTACTCTTATAACTTCATAGTTTAGTCATTTCAGTTTTAGTGAATTATTGATTATTTTTTCTTGTAATTTGAAATGGCTTTATTAGGACACCTTGGTAAAACAAATAATTTGATTTCAAAATATGAAACATGGACTTTTAAAAAGGTACTGGGTATTTCCTGAGAACTTATGTTGTATTTCTTATATAGTTCTGGGGGTTGATGACATGTACATAGGGAAAATAATGGCACATGTAGGCCTATTTATTCTTCAGTAATTTCTGTGTTAATTCATGCATTGATCATTCATGCATTAGTTTTGTCTTTATTGTTATTTATCCCTTATTTGTCACTTGCAGTGGTGGGATTTATAGTTCTTATAGAATTTTCATATACACCCACGTTGCATATACTATATATGAGACACAGACCATGAAATAAAGACCAATAGACTTTAATGAATACAGCGTTACATTGTGACTTTTGCACACCCTCTCATCAATAACACACGTCACTTCTCCCATTGCAAGTCTGACATTTGCAAAACAAAACAAAACAGAACAAAACAAAACATGTATTTCCTTCAACTACTGCTGACATCCAAAGAGTGTGTACTGCTGGACCAGCTCCTCCATGCCCAAACAGGTGGGTCTGTACTTGTCAGTCTGACACTCTGCATCCGTGGGCCAGTACTCGATCCACATCCTCTCACCGAGCACATACTGATACCTGGGGAGAACACAGTGGAAGAGACATTTGGTCTTTATGTTATCTGTGTGTACGGAAATAGAATTCTTTGAGGTCGCATGTATAGTCAGTTTATTGCTGTAATCAATTTTACACTGTTGTAAAATGCACAACCAAGTACAACCTCAAAAGTTGTATAGTTAAATTTAATTTAATGTCATGTCACAAAAATTCCCAACAGCACATAAACCAAGCCTGCAAAGTAGGCACTCTTGATCTGCATGCAAGTACATCACATGCAGTCATAGAAAAGTGTGAAACAGTAAAAATGTTTTAGGGCAGACAATATTACACAAAGGTGAACACACACACACACACACACCCCCCAAACTCACCCTCCGTTCTTTTCATCTCTGTGCATATCTCTGGATGTGCCCATGATGAGATAGGATTTGCCTATCCCCAGCAATAAAGACTCCCTACAGTGGGGATAACTTAGGAACGCACGCAGTTGCCCCTGTACACCCACATCAAAACTTCCTGTAATAAAATATAGGAAAGCAGAAGGGAATTAAATACATTGCTACAGGCAAACAGACATTACTGCTGTCTACCTGGAAACACCAGGCAGGATGGGGAGCAGGGTCAAAGTGTCCATAAAGATTCAGAAAGGGGCAAAGAAATGTGTTTTTGTCACCTTTTAAGGCAATAAAATAATTCAAGGTATAAAGGAGATGAATACCCACCTTCCTTGATGACCTCGTCTATCCGCATCGTGTAAATGTCAGTGGATAAAGCATCTTTAAAACCTTCCATTCTCACTTTGTACACTGAGGAGAGAGAGGTTGCATGTTGTTAGCTCGATCATTTACTCACTCACGCACTCACGCACGCACGCACGTACGCACACACACACACACACACACTCTCTCTCTCTTACCATAATCTATTTTGCTGTTCACTTCGGTCTCACAGGCCTTAGCAGTGCGCTCATCATTGCTAATTTTGCCCTTCTTCTGCATACTGCAATTCTCTGGAAATACATAATTGGTACAAAATGAATACACTGCTGATGACTGAATTAAATAAGCACATGTAGCCTATGTATGTGTGTGTGGATGGGTGTAGCTGGCGGTGAGTCTGTAAGGGGCTTCAGCCCTATGGACTAAAGTTAGTTAAGAATCTTATAGTTAGTAATTCTAACTACTAAGGCTACTTCTGATGCTGTGATCCTACAAGAAAGTGTTGTTTCATGTGGAGGAGGGGTGTGGTTAAGATGTGGCAATATGTTTCCTTGGAATGAAGTTCACTCACTCCCTTAGATGGCAAGGTAAACACCAATGAATATGAAGCCATTCTGAGTGTTATTCTTAATTGTGCCGTGAAGGACTTCAACCCTGGTAGGACTTTCCCACCATGATATTAAATCTATCAAGGTCATGATTGGTCAATCCATGCTCTATGGCTATCTCATTCACCAGATCTTAACTCAAATGAAAGCTTAGACCATACAGGACAAGTTGCACCAATGACAGCCCCCCCCTCAACCATTAATAAAATCAGACAAGCGTTAAGGTCTTAAGAAAGAATGGTGGTGCACATTCCTCCAATATAGCTTCAGTAATGAATCTATGCCTAGATGCAGTCAAGCTGTTCTGGTGGCTCATGGTGGCTTATGACCAAGTAAGACACAGTTACCTGTGCTGTAACCCTGTGTCTACAGCTTAGAAGTCAGTTAGATGTAATGTTGCTTACCTTCAGCGCATGTGCATTCATCGTTTTGACAGAGTCTAAGTAGCTGTCCACCTGTCCTCTCCGGGTGGTAGAATTTCATACATGGTGTCTCTGCAAGGGGGGAAAATAGATATTTTGCGAGCTATTTTGTGCTGATTGATCATAGGATTTCTCTGAAAATGTACATTTAACATCTTCAGCTTGCTTGAGAATGCGTTTTAAATACCTGCTTAACCATCAGATGCACTGAAAGACAGTGGCAGCGATGAGTAAATGTTCAAGCTCAAAGAAGGCAAACTTATAGTATGTTTGTGTGTGTATATGTCTGTGTGTGTGTTTCTCTGTGTGTATCAATACACAGAGAGGTACAGGGTGTGTTTTATATGTCTCTTTGGGACTCACGGTCATAGTACTCGTAGACAGACACGGCTGCTGGTTGTAAGACGCCCACTTTCATCGTCTGGGTGATCTTGAAAGCGATCTCGTCTGGTTGTCTGTGAGACACCTGAGAAGAGATGAAAAACAAAGGTGTGTGTGTGTGTTTGTGTGTGTGTGAGAGAGAGAAAGAGAGAGAGAGAGAGAGAGAAAGAGAGAGAGGAGTGGTACCTTACCTTGTCCAGGTAGAGGATGAGAGAGCCTCTTTCTGACAGGGCTGTGTTCATCTCATACTTTGAAATGGTGCGGTCACGCCCTTTGGACAACTACACAGACAGACACACACACACACACACACACACACAGACAGATTGAGACAACCTACTAATAACATCAAAGATTAAAAATGCATCCTGTAACTTGAGTATTGATCTTTGAGCTATGTGTGTGTGGGTGTGTTTAGGCCCTTACCAAGTCCAGGTCATTTGTATCAGCGGTGAAGCCAGTGAGCAAGCCAATATCCAAGATTGACATAGTTGCATCTTTTTCCTTATCCAGATACCTGTACAGAGAATGGACAGAATAAGTAAAACAATGATGGATAAAAGGCAGATCAGATTAAAGCTATGGCCTTTGCCAAATATCAGCATTTATATATATATAAATATATAAACAACTACACAGACACATATATATATATATATATATATATATATATATATATATATATATGTATATATATAAATATACTGTGTGAAGCTGAATCGCAGTAATGATTGTCGGTATGGCTTCTTGTCATTCAGTATACTTACAAAATCTCTATTTTCAGCTTGTATATCTTCGCATTTTCATCCATTTTCACTGGAGGAGCAGAACATTGGACGACCAGAGCATTAGGATTTAAACGTCAGAAAAGAAAAACAGACAGACAAGATGGATGAACAGACAAAGAGACAACCAGACAGATACAAACAAGAAAAACCAACACATAAAGACAAACAGATAAACTGGGAGACAGACAGATAATCACCTGGGATGAGCTCCACAGAGATGTTAAACCTCTGACAGTCACTCTCCTTTTCTTTAGGCAGAGCATAATACAGCGACACCATCTGCCACAGACAGGGAGAGACAGACAGACAGAGTGCATCTTAATATTGCATACTGTGTAAACTGTTCTGTGCCCCTGTTTATATCTTTTCCTCTGACAATTTGCATACACAACGTTCTGGGAATTGTAAGGACTTTTTTGCTAGTTCATGCCAAGTTGTGAGTAGATAGTATTATTATAGTATAACAGAATGCAATGGTAACACTTTTTAGGAAGGTGATGTTAACAGCATTGCCTTTGGCCTCACCTGGGATTCACAACAGACACATCAGTACACAACAGATAATGCATATTGGACCAAACATTGTGGAATACTCACTGTCAGCGTGGCTTCTCCTGATCCTGTGGCAGTCACTTTCACGTCCTGGTTTATATCGTTGATCTGTGGTATTCACACACACACACGCACACACACACACACACACACACACACAACCTTATTAAAGAGATCATTCCTATCCATCTCGGTTTGTCTGTGTGTGTGTGTGTGTGTGTGTGTGTGTGCGTGTGTGCGTGTGTGTGTGTATGTGTGTGTGTGATCTCACCTTAGACGTTCTAGTGGCATAGTAGTTTTCCCTGTTGAAGTTGTACCGATCAGGTTTTGCCCTCCCTGGCAGTAAGATGTCCACATCCAGATCATACTCTGCTTCCTTAGCGTTGCTCCAATACTCAGCCACAGCCTGATACACTATGATGGTAGCCTGGAGAGATAGACAGAGAAAATGAAGGAGAGAAAACAAGAGAATCAGAGACTTAGAGAATAGCCCAGTAGTCTAAACCCACAGTCTCAAAACAAAGACACATAAATGTATTGACAGAGGGAGAGAGAGAGAGAGAGAGAGAGAGAGAGAGAGAGAGAGAGAGAGAGAGAGAGAGAGAGAGAGAGAGAGAGAGAGAGAGAGAGAGAGAGAGAGAGAGAGAGAGAGAGAGAGAGAGAGAGAGAGAGAGAGAGAGAGAGAGAGATCTGTGTTACCTGAGTGGATCCGTAGCCTCCGCCCACTTTCTTCTGTTTGTTGAACCATTTGACAATAGTGCCAGCCTCGTCAAATGCCTTTATTTATGGAAAGGAGTGAAAGGGTTAAAATCTCATTTTTCACTGACCTCGTGTTGGCTTTCTCATTAGGGAAATGCCTCTTGCCATCAACCCTCGGCCCTTTGAGTGACATACAATGATAACCTGTATGTTTTACATGGCATGATAAGCTAGTGAAACACATAGGAATGGGAGGTGCTCACCTTGACCTTGACCATGGCCAGAAGAGCATAAGCTGTGGCCTCCATTGTGTAAACATGTCCCCTGGGCACGGGCCAGTGGGATAACTCTGAGGAACACACACACACACACACACATCTATATTACTATACTGTACTTGTGACGATGACCTTCATTGACAACATTGATTCCCTAACCCCTAACCCCTAACGTCCAAATCACTTTGGAGGATTTTCCTCATCTTTCTATCCTTGTGAGTACAAGTACACACACACACAGTGTAATCAATAACCAATAATCACTGAAAACAGGTGTAATAGTCGTTATGGGCTACACCCATAGATGAACAATATTTTTGCAGAAATGTATCTATAGACATGTTTCTGAATATGTATAGGAATATGGTTGTGTGGAGAAACCTTTGGATGCAAACTGGTAGAGGGTCTCCCGGTTTAATTTGTTTTCATTGGCCAGGGCATACGATGTAATGGCAACAGCATATGGGTTGGTGATGCTGGGCAGACGCTTCTCCAGGTAGTCTACTGCTTTGTCTATACTGCCTGGCAGACTCTGGACACATGGAAAAGACAGATTATGAGCCTGATATCCATATCCACATGGGTTTGTTTTGATTATGTGTCTTGTTGTGGGCTATGAGATGGGATGGATAAAGAGAGAAGGGACAGATAGCAGGGATTTGAGCAGGGGCATAAAAAGCAGGAAAACAAAACAGAAATGTCCCATTAAAAATGAATGAGTGCATTCCACATTGGGTTAGGGTTAGGGTTTCCGCATTCGAGTAATGTTTTAACCTTGTCCAGTGGTGGATAATGACTGATTCTTTTTACTAGTCCGTATTCGCTCTGCACACTTTTACTCCTGTCTTCGTATTTGTCCTATATGTCCCCTCTTTTACCCTCTATTGTGACCTATAGGCAAAGCCGAGATTCATTAATCATTGTTACTATTAGAGGGGAGGGGAACAGCTGGCAAAAGAAAGGGAGAGATATGGAAATGAGTAGAGGAAGAAATAAGGGGGAGAGGGAAAAAGACAAAACAATGTGTGCGGGTGTGTGTTACTCACATTAACAGTGGCAGCACATAGCGTGCGTGACTCCTGCATAGCAATGAGTATAAAGGCAGTCATAGAGGCATCTGAATCTATGCCGCGCACATCCCCCTACACATGAGTGCACACACACACACAAACAAATACAAATGTCAGTACCATCAATATCATCATCAACTACAATATCCATCTGCTTATTCATTTAAGAAGACAGTCAAAGACTTGGAAATGTTTTCATCTCGCTTAGATTGTATTTTTTTTTCTTGTTTTTTAGCACCAAGATGAAGAATCAGTATACGTACAATCATCTCTCCATGGTACACCTTTCCAACTTCCTTAAAAACACCGTCAGGTCGCTGTGATTTGAGAATCAGAAACTTGATGCCGTCACAGATAAAATTATTTTCCACCGCCACCAGTCTATTAGCCATGGAAAACACCTTGGCTACATAGGCTGTCAACCTTGGAGAGGGGAGGAGAGGAGAGAAGATGGAATAACAGTTTAACATTAGCTTTAGTTTCATTTATTTGCACATGAAATAGACCCCATATCCTTGCATATACCTATAATCTAAAAAGTTAAAGATCTATGTGCATGCATTTGTGCATAAGTTCATGCATGCATGTGTTTGGATGCCTCACCAGCTGCTGCTGCCGTGAGTTTTCCACACAGCAAAAGACCCATCACCCTTACGGTAGGCAAGCTGGTTCTGGTAGCCTGGACACACACAACAACACACAACCTGTTTAGTGACAGCCAGCCATCTCTGCACTGAATCTTCTTCATTGTGAGCCAGTTTGAGGACAAGGATGGAGCCTTTTAAATGGGGCTCCTCAATTAAACCGAATTTAGTCTGGGACCTCACTCGGCTTTAGCCATGCCTGTGAAACTGTCCCTAAATGCATCTGTGTATGCCTACCGGTCTTGATATGTTGGAGGGCTTCGTCACGTTTCTTAAAGCCCACATTTTCCCACTGGTTGGTTGCGTCCAAATATGTGGTGGCAATGACAGGCAAGGTCGTGTGGATCATGTTCTGCTCCCCACAACCCCTTGGCTGGTAGATCAGACTATCCATAGAGCTCCCACTGATGGCATTCTCCACCAGCACACTCAACTGCTGTCCTCCTGCACACACACACACACACACACACACACACACACACAAACACATTTGAGGTCAGGCAAGGGTCAAACAGTAAGGTTGTAATTTGCTGCTGAGAAGATGGAAAGACACCAGTCACTAGGAACAATAATAATTTACACCTGTGGAGCTACTTTTAAAAAGCACTATACACAACAACATGCCCAAATATAATGTTGTGTCTCACCAGTCACAGAGATCTGTGTGCTGGTAGGCGTGTTTGGAACCATATCTTGCTTAGAAATTCCACTGTTGATAATCTCCTCTTGGTGACCATCTGAAAGGCAGATACAGTAGGCAAATTAAAGGATTAGGAAATTAAAATCTTTAATATTACTAAGTAAATTATTGCTTTTCTCATATTGCAGCTCCTAAACTGGTAAACTCACTGTGATTATTAGGGTCTAGGGTTACCTTCCTTGGAGATTTTACCAGCACTCCTTCAGGCTGGCAAAAAAACCCCAAAACAATAGTTAGGATACACACGTAAACATTTTACATCACCGTGTAACAAAATACAATGTGGCTTGCCTGTAAAAAAAATGCACTTGTTATTAAATCTGTCATTTTCATTTTCTGTTTCTTAATTTTATTCTTCTTTCTAACTCTATTTGAAAGGCTCGATGTGCAGCACAATTCTTTTTTGAGACAATTAAGCACCAAAATATCACTGTCCACTTGTCCACTTTAAATGGCAATAAGAACAACTATGACTTGATTTTCTCCCTAAGGCTTGTGGCTAACTAGCCCTTCCCAGCTGAGCATCACTATGAATTGGTTGTGACTGACTGAAAGTAGCCACACACAGACACACCCAAAGGCCTGAGAGGAAATAAAGAAAATAAAATAAAGTTTACACAATGAAATACTTCCTTTTAGAGCAGCTCATGCACTGCGACAGGAGAATTAGAGTGCATCAACTACAGATTATGTTTTCATATGAAATTCCATGCTATCAATACACTATGCCGTGTCTGTTTCTCTTACCACCACCAGCAGCATCCTCATGACTCCGTCGTTGAGCGATGAGTCTTTAACAGCTGCTTTGACCTCAATGCGGAATTTCCCATCCTTCATGGGAATAATGATGAAGGGCACCGCCCGCGTGGTTTCGGCTCCAACTCGGACCTCCTGGCGATACTTCCCACGCTTAGAGGCTGAACTGCACACATGCTCTTCCTCAATCAGATCAACACGCACCTTGATACAGGGGTGGGACAGAGATGGAGAGGCAGAGAGAGAGACAGAGAGAGATTGATCTATGTGTGGTTGGTCTCAGACGAAGGCTCCTATACAGAGCAGTTCAGATGTTGATGAAATACAGTATGTTGCTTATTCTGGGGGTCTACTGGTAATCTCTTCATGGTTAAATAATTCTTTGGCACTTTTGACAATTTCAGGCACTTTTTTTCCATTAGCACTAGAATCACAAAGATGTTAATCCTGTCCTAATCCCCAAACTGTTTTTTAAAGGTTTTTTCTATTGTGCTTTGTTAAATAATTATAACCCAGGTTAAATTTTGGGTCAATTTCTGTTTTCAAGCAACTAGATGTGTACCCACCCCATGGTGGAATCAAGTATGTAGATGTGCAGGCCTAGAACCCACAAGCAGCCTATAATAACATTTTGAATAGCTTCAATCACTAAACTACCGACTACACAAACTTTGCCATGCTCAAGATATTGTGTTGACAGTGTGTCCTGAAACATGGGGGCAGAAGAGCCCAGACTTACAGTGACAGGTTCGGGGCTGTAGTTGTGTAGGATTGCCTTAACTTCCAGCTGCTCTCCGCGGACAGCTGAGTAGGGCAACCTGAGGTCGATGAAGAATTCCTTCCGAACGATTACCTCTAATGGATCGGCCACACAGATACCTTCAGGAGGGGAGGAGGAACAAGCAAGGGGAGAGACAGAGGAGAGGAAAGGGGGGTAGAGGAAAAGGCAACGGAAGGGGGAAATGACTTTCAGATTGGTGGGGCACATGCAGAAGTTCTTGCACTTCCAACTAGTCGCAGGTAATGTGTCATGAGAACATTAGCCGTGCAGAGAAAGAATCCTCACCGTGCGTTCTAGACAGGCTGATGCCAGTGATTTGCCAGGTTGTGATTGAGTCTTGCAAAGGGATATTTTTGGTGAACGACGTGTGGTCACTGGAACAGAAGAGAGACAGTGTCAGATTGAGGTGTAGGTAGAAGGCAGCTTCCAATTCCAGTGAATGCAGTATCTGTGTATGTTTGTGTGTGTGTGTGTGTATAGGTTTCAGTTGCCTCACCAGTTGCTACCACGAGGGCAGTTAGGTAGCGTGATGTCCGACCACAGCCAGCTCTCAGGGAACTTGGTACGAGAAACAATCTCATTGCTGTCCATGTAACTTTTATCATCCTCCTCACCTAAAGTGTCAGATGGAAAAATGTTAGATGTGGTCAAGTCATCATTCCAGTCACTCTCTCTCCTGTCCACTAAATCTCTCTCTTTTCCTTCCAACTCTCTCTTCTGTCCTCCCCCTCTTTTATGCCCTCTGCCGTGTTCAACTTTGTTTCACTACCTACTCCCTGTCTTTTTTCCTTGCTTTCTTTTCAACCATCACCTCTTCCCTGCTTGTGTCTCTCCACCTCCTCTAATACCATACTGGGAGGCAGTGAGCCTTTCCTCCCCTCTGTCTCCACCCACTTCTAGTATTAACATGGAAACCAACCACGCAGGCCTTGCCCCCGTCCCTTGTCCCTGTCTCTTACTGCGGGCCAGATAGAGGCTGTCGTGCTTTATTTCAGCTCGCTGGCTGGCTAGCTCCTGGCAGCAGTGCAGGAAGGCCTCGACGCAGGCCGCATCATCCCCGATGTACGTGCTACGACGCTCACAGTTGTATGATAGTGGGGTGTCTTTCATGCCGTCCACACAACATGACTGTTGCTGCTTGTCTGTGTATTGACTCCCTGGAAGGGATAGAGGAGAGGGGTGTGAAGGGAGAAATAAGGAGGTGAGAAGAGATGGTTTGGGACAGATGGAGAAGGGTGATATAGAGAAGGAGATTTATTTAAGACTTGAAGATTTAAGACTTGCACATGTAAATACAACACCATTTTAAAATTGGGCTAAATTGAAATGGAAATTGTGCCTCTATAGGCCAACTCTCGCCCAGCATGACAAAGACATGTATTTGTGAAAGTCAACATGTACAGGTCCTACATACCATTTCAGATATGCTGAACTGTATGGCAGAATAGCATTACGTGTGAAAATGTGTGAATGTGTGAATATGTGGTTATTTGGTGGTTTGAACTGTGGCTCTTACTTAGGGTGGTTCTGACCTCCAGGATAGTGGTGGCTCGTTTCCTCCTGCTGGCGACTGGACACTTTAATTCTGGAAACGCAACACAGACTGGCTTTTAGACAGAACCCAGCGAGGTTGGACCATGGCTTGATTACAACCAGGTCACCTGACTTAGTAATTCTAACCAGAATTAGTCTTGATCAATGTGCACATTCCCATAACTACTGTGACATTCTCAGCTGAATGGCCGCTGCAGTCGAAAATAAACCGATTATATGAAAATAGAGATATCTGAGATGTTAAATTAATAATTTCAATTTTGAAACACAGTGTGTATTCTTATAGAGTTGTGGTTATATACATGCACTGGTATCAGTCATGTGATTCTGATGTCAATATCAGAGTAGGGAACGCGTGGCTGGTTGGACACAGCAGGTGGAGGGAGAATGGATCTACATGCAATAGTACAACCTGTTTGTTGGAGCTGGGATCATCTAGTGCCAAACACAATATTAAGTAAGAGGCTCAGTGATGGAGAAATTGAAACTGGCATTATACTTATACCAGGACAGTTAATATGTTGGATGGAATAAGACTAGTAGGAAGAGGGAAATGGACAAAGGAATATGATTGGAGTGGAGTGTTGTCACCTTGTCTGTAGGGAGTCCCGGATGCGGTGTCGGTCTCAAACAACAGACCGGCATCATAGAACACACCCATGCTGTTCTTTCCTCCACCTGGTGTGCAGCCAGTGTCATACTTCTCCACTATGTCCCACACCTGAGGGGGGTGGAAGTCACGCACACACAGACACGCACACAAACTGGTAAGCACAAATAAGACAAATCGGTAAACTGACGTGGAGAGTTCTACTCTGAAATGATACAAGCATCTTTTGAAAAAAGCAACACATACATATACAAGATAACTGCTGCAAAAACCCCATATTGGATATTATTTGAAGCTACTGGCTATCTTAACACTCTTGCATCTACAGCAGTTATGTTTCAGAGAATTTATTCATCTGTATAAATGATATAATTACGTTACCTTTTGTCCGAAAAAGGTAATATGCTTTCAAATATATTCAAAGATAAAAATAAGATCAAGAAAATGCCTTGGTCTGTGTGAGGCGGTGCTTGTTGTTGAGGACGTAGACGCCTTTGTCAACTGCCACCAGTCCCACCATGGCACCTGGGTCTCCTGTGACCTTTAGACCGAACAACCTACGAGGCTCAAAGGACGGGACGGCTCTGGTTGATTCCAACTTCAACTAAAGCAGGAGAAAAGTATTTAGATGAGAATATCTGTGTTTTTTTGGTTCGTCTGTGGATGTCTCTTCACCCACTTCAATACTTTTCACTACCATCAGTGCTGTGTGTCTCACCGAGCCCATGCAGGAGTCCTTGACATCCACCCAAACAGAGTCTGACACCACCTCGTTGTCATTCAAGTGGTAGTAGGCTACGATGCGGAACGATGGCAGCATCTCCTTGGTAATGGGCTCTATCAGGGTGATCAGAACTTGGCCTTGAGTCCTGTAATGGCCATGTTTCACCAGCCGGCCTCTGCTCAGGATCTGAAGACACAAACAGATTTACACATCAAAGCCCATGCATTACCACACATGCTGTACACGCATGCACATACTACACAGGTATGCAGGAAGTACCACAATAAAACACACACACATGAAATCTAACTCACCAGGTATGTGATGTCATGGGGGTCTGTGTGCCTGTTGAGGTTGAGGTTGATTTTCAGGTTGTCTCCTAAATTCTGCTCAGACGAGTCAACCCCTGCAAAAAAAATCCCACCCTACAGTTACTGCTAGAAGCTGAGGAGATGTTGTGCATGCAGGCTACAAGCAGAAAGGTTGGTTCTAGTATCACCACCAACAGCACCACCATCCCTGACTAACATTACCATCTAATACACTGATTTTATTTCAACATGTTCTTTACCTATGTGTAGGTAGTTGTTGGTTTTGGAGACATATGGAAGGGCCGTCATACTGGCTGATGCCTGCCTTAAAGCTCCAATGGCTGGATCATTAGTCTTTGCCTGTGATTGCACACACACACACACACACACACATATAACGTGATGTAAATAAACATGAAAACCTTGAGTCTCAACTCAATTCAATTCTTTGCTATCCTATCGTATCCAAACTGTATTGTCCTGTAGGGGAACTTTGGTTTGCAGACAGGATAAAATGAAATAACAATAACAATATGAAATAACAATAAAACCACAATAAAAACACATAACATAAAGGCACAATAAAACATAGAATAACCACAACATATACCCATTTAGCCCAAAATCAGTTGATAAGACCAGGCAAGCAATCAGTAGCTTGATGTAGTACAATAAAAAGCAGTGCATCAGTGCAAAACACAAAATTTGTGTGCAGGCATAAGATGCTACATCATTTCATGTGCAAACTAGTGGCACTCAGTAGAGTGCATACCTCTGTCAACACTATGCAATTGTCAAGATATGTCAATTCCATATGTCGGATTTTCACCAAAAGTTAATAATTTCTTCCATGCCCCATTACCAACTTATTTCGCATCAGGAGATGCACATAATTTTATGACTGGACCTGAAATGGGACATGAGATATGCCTATTCAAATTCTTGCCACCTTTAAGCATTTTAGTCAGTTATCACAACACCACATTTGTTGAGCGGCCATTAGGGCTGCCCTTCTACCACTGTACCAAGTTTGGGAAAAATTTGATGGTGGTACGCGAATCCTCTCCGAAGTTACATGCCTCTGAGAAGCCACGCCCACTGCCACATTTCCCTTTGGCCAATCAGTGTGAAAAGTTAATCAGTTCCCCCTTGCCCCGTGACCAATCTTTGGACAAAGTTTTGTGCAAATCCGTCCATAACTTTTGGAGTTATCCTGCTAACAGGCAAACAGATGGAATGGGGCAAAAACATAACCCCGTCCAACTCTGCTGGTGGAGTTTATTAAGCAATCGTCCTTGTTTCTTTCACTCTTGAGTTAAGGCTCTCTAGACTGATGCCCAGAGAGCATCAACTCAAAGGGAGCAACCAGAACAGTCACCACATCAAAGATTAGTTGTGCCTGGCTGTTTTCATCAACCATCCCCAGTCTGTTTTACTGCTTAAGCTTCATCTGCCAAACTAGACAACAATACAAAAGGTTAAAAAGATTCAGTAATACAGTTTTTATAATAGACTTACATTGATAACCAGGTTTGAGGCTGCATTATTTGCGACTGTATTGATTGTAAGCTTGGCCATGCCGTTAGCTGCGGTGAGGCCCTTCACCGGGCCTGGTTCCACCTCCACAGGAATGCCATATGCCGGAGTGTCATCAGGGTTCATGACGTGAACCTACCATCCAGGAGACAACAGCAAAGCATTCAGAACACATCAAACTATCTTATTAAAAACACGTTTAAGGGCAATCTCCAAATATTACGATGGAAATAGGTGGAGAAATTCTGTCCATCATTTGAAAAAAGTGATACACTGATTGCTGGCATGATGAATTTCAGGTAGCAACATTTTTTCCATAATGGATATATAATATAATACAATCCTTCAGGAATGTAACCTTATTCTACTGTCATTTTAAGTCAAAATAGACAAGAGTGTCAGCTACTTGTGATATAAATATGAAAGTACTTTACCGCAACATCAAAGGACATTCCTGGTTTGAAATATTTGGGTGTCTTCTTGAAGTGGATGGCGTAAGGAGATGTGACAATCTGGATACCTCTCAACTCTGCCTCCACCATTTCACTACCTGTGAGAAGACACACACACACACACACACACACACACACACAAATTAAAAAAGCATTTTCACATCTCTTCCTCTCATAAATCCACACATGATCCCCATGCACATGTATACAGACGACACAGACATAGAAACAGACACATACAGTCGCTCTTCTTACCGGTCTCCGTCAGCACACTGACAGCTACAAATATGGAACTCCCCACCAGTTCCTGGATGTTAGTGAAGGTCTGTGTGATGTGCGCTCTCTGCAGTTTGACCTGTCCAACACCTCTCGCGACCTGAAGACATAATCCAAAAATCCATCTTTCTAAAAAAACCTCTAAATAAGTAGATAGTTGGTAGGTAGTTTACTTGTGAATAAATTGTTATTTACAAGGACAGCCTGGCTGAGGCATTCAAAGCATTCTAAATATATGTGTAGACAATCTGATTATGTTTAACTGGAATAACTTTTGACAACTGGAAGACAATAAAATCTCAGACATGTAAGGCAGAAGTTTGTGCTTGTGTTTGCATGCGTTTGTGTGCGACTCTGAAAGAGAAAGAGAGCAAGCGAGAGAGAGAGAAAGAGAGAGACAGACAGATTGACCAACCAACTGGCAAAGACAGACAAAGATGGAGTAAAAGTGTGAGTATGTGCTGACCGCCACTCTCTGAAGAGAGCCAGGAAAGCTCCTCTTTTGATCCTGATGCACAACCCCAAATACCACGTAGGCAGTCCCGTCCACCTGTTGACCAAACAGATACCTAAAACCGCACATAAAGACCTTGTTAACCCCACAGTAAAGTAGAACAATAACAATCAAAATGGGAATGCAACAACAAAACTAAAAACTGACATTCAAAATGTAACTGTGAGAATCCCCAAACAACCTCGCTCTGAACAACCCCCTCTACCTTTTACTGTTCCCCCAACCCTCTCTCCTACTTCCACAAAATAAAAACTTGCACATACGTAGCTTTGATGTCGACGTTGAACTCATTGGTGTCCACATAGAAGAAGGAGTTCTCCGGGCTCAGCTTAACCTCAAAACTAGGCAGCACTGGAGAAGGGAATTCATTTCATTCAGTGATCACCGCAAGCTGAAAAGTTGCCAGTTATTGTACAGACATAAAATAAAGAGTTTGGTTAAAGAGTGCAATTGACTTACCATATTCTTTGACCTCAAACTCAGCAGAGTAGCTCAGCTGTGGGTTGCTGTGGAACTTCGCCACCAACTTCCACACTCCAGGACTACACACACACACACACACACACACACACACACACACACACACACACACACACACACATTAAAGCACAAATTTAAATCAAGTAATGAATTAACAGATTCATAAGTCAGTCTATGACCATGACAGTTGGTTGGTCACTCCATGGTAACAAATGAGCCCAATTCAGACTGCATAAATTTATACAAATGTTACGCAGATTGGGATATGCACATGTGAGCTGACTTGGCCTATAGAGAGTTTTTAGGTGACATAGCTGGTGGCTAACATTATGTAGCTATTAACCAGCATTAGTGGCTGCTAGCTGCGTCTTAATATAAATATCAGTTGCTTTGCTAAATTAGCTTGCTGGAAATAATAGGCTGGAAATATCTCGATGTGACATCACGCTGTTTACATTTCACCAGTTATCCACAGGAGTAAGAGAAATACACCATCAAGCCACAAATGGGTCCAGAAATGTAAGGTAGTCTACTGTACATCACCAGTTCTTTTAACAGTGTTAAGTTTTGGTTTTTTTTTGTTTTTTCCTTTAAATGTCCATCTTGCAGGAGGTTCTGACGGAGAAAAAAATAAATAAATAAAATAAAAACCCACCTGGCAATTTCAGCAAGTTTGTAGTCTCCAGAGTGGATCCCTGATTTCAGTGAGACGGGGTCAAGTGGTAAAATGATGCCGTCAGGGGTCTAATAATAAACAACATTGAACAGCAACCATTAACTGCGAGTATTACCAATTAACCAATTAACTCAATAAACATGTACTACGTTTCCAACAAGCAAGTCGTGCCCTTAAGTGATTATCTTCTGTCTACATCTGTGTGGCTCTTCAGCTTCTTCAATTCCTTTCTTCCTCTTAGGAAGAGGCTATGTGCAAAAGTGCAACTCGACCACTAGAGGGAGACATGCATATATTTTCACAGCCCTCCCCCAGGAAATAATGTAGAGTGAGTCTTTCCCTGGCTATGGACATGGCAAGGGGAAGGATCTTCTGTTACGCAATTATGATTTCACTAGTGTCCCAAGAGGCTGATTCCTGATTATGGTAATGAACATAAAAGCAGACAGTTGAGACTGTGACTGTAGAATTGCAGGTGGCAGCGCTCTCCAGTTTCAGCTAAACTCTCCAGTTTGTTATTCTGCTGCGCATGATTATAACTCTTTCAACATTTTCTGCTCTCTTTCTGGTATTACTACCATTCTATGCAAAATCCATCTCTGTTCTCTATTACAAAACAAATTCCTAGACAAACAGGTCATAAACAGATAGATAGATATGATATGGAAATATCATGCAATGATGTGCTTATGAAAGATACCATACCTCAATCTCAATGGCAATGGAAGCATCAGTATGATCATCCCTTTCAACAGGCTCCATGCTGGGGGTCACACCAAACATCCTGTAGTGGACTGAGAGAGAGAGAGAGAGAGAGAGAGAGAGAGAGACATATGATTGTTGCTGTTGAAGATGACGATGAGGGTGTACCCAGTTCAGTCATGTGACAGTCTTAACAGTAAAACGTAAAACCCAGGGTCCCGCTGCTGGCAGGTGCCTGGACAACAACGTTTCAAGTTTCCAGTATAAGTATTTCAAATGTGCTAATGTGCAAATGTGCTGTTAATCTTTTGTAAGCTAATATCTTAAAAAATATTTGATAAAATAGTCAACATTATTATCAAGACTGCAACAGTTTAATAAGGTGAGGTGTCACATTTTTCTGCTGGACTCACCTTTGCTGTTGGGGGTGTAGAGGGTCTTGTCGGTCTGGATGAAGATGTAGCCAGACTGGAAGGAGACCAAGACCACCTTCTCCAGCAGCCGGTTAGGGAACTGAGCCAACAGGTACACATACTGCTTCATGGTAGGATCCCTGTTGAAGTCAGCAGCGGGAATCTGGAACCAGTATGGGGGGGGGGGGGGGGGGGATCCACTGTCACTGTAACTCTCAAGAAACACTAAAATATTAATTACAAATAATAAAATAATTTAACTTTGTCTACTTTCCCTTGTTTTTAGACTTGTTAGAAAAATGATTTTGGTGATTGACTATTTGTTGAACTTGTAGGTATGGACACTATATAACTATACACTTTAATGTAACTCAGGCAAGACTTCAAAATACATCGCTATTTTGCCAGTGAAACAAAGTAATAATAACACCACAGTATTTCCACAGTACCGTAATTTGGCTGAGGGCCTGAAAGTGGCCTGCACTAGTAAGGGTGACGGTATTGGAGGCCAGCCTTTTGGTTTTGGTTGGATGGTTCATCACGCTGATTTCGACCACGATGTCTCCGCCGGAGCAATCTTGACATTCCACAAAGATGTTCTCTGCTGTTCCTACCCGCAGCAAGTTGGGGGCAGACATCACCTGCCTGTGGGGGAGGAGAGTGGGAGAGGGGGGGAGGGGGGGAGAGAGAGAGAGAATGGCGTCACTGCTTGTATAGCTTTTAAACACTCAGAAAATAAGGTCCAGTGTTGCACCTTTTGTCCCGCGGGACGTATTGACGTATTGACGTACTGACAGTGAGGAAACACTGCTGCTCGATATGTACTAACTTGCTACAATCATTTTGATCTTTTTAATTTAATATGGATTTCTATTTCATTTTATCTATTTAAGAGTGGCAGCTCAGTGGTAGCACTGTGGCATCAGAGCAAGAGGGTTTGAATCTCGGCCCCGGTCCGTTCTGTGTGGATTTTGCATGTTTCCTCCCACATTCCAAGTCAGGTACATCGGAGACTCTAAATTGCGATTGTGAATGTGAGCGTGAGTGTGTTTGTCTCTGTGTGTTTGTCTGTCTATATGTATTAGCCCTGTGATGGACTGGTGGCCTGTCGAGGCTGATTCTGTGCCTTCTGCCCATGCTGGGACAAGCTCCACCCCCCCACCCCCCACCACCACCACCACCACCCCCCACTCCCTTACAGAGCCAACATTTTAATAAAGTGTAGTGGTGGAGTGAAAAATCCAAAGGAGAAGATGAAGGTCAACTGCCCCTTCATGGACCATACACACAGTGACAAATCTATTGATTATCTTGACCAAGATCCAGCGCTGGTTCAATAAAACATTTCATCATTGCTGTGGATTTTGTTTGCCATGTCTGATGAAATGCCTGTCTGCGCAAACTCTGAAAACAAAATTTGGGCCAATTTAATATCCTGATTTCAAAGGTGAAGTTACCTTGACTTATGGAACACAAACAGCGAATGGTACTGCGTGTCATTGTATTTCACAATGTGAGGAGTAAGTGCAATGAAACTAAATACTAATACTCTCTTAATCCTCAAAATCCCATGAGCACAATGCTTGCCCTGAACCCATACACTCTCTAAATTGACAATAAGTGCAGATAATCCCTGGTTTTATTGTTGCTCCTACTGCAATTTCAGCAATGATGTGCATATCATGAGGCAGCGCTCAACATTTCAGCTCTGTTGATTTTGATTTAGATCTGAACAGATATAAGCTCAGGAACAGTGTATGGAGGTAAGATAGGTCTACTTACAATTGAGCTCCATCAGCCAGGTAAGTTAGGGAGGAAAAGGCCAGAGAGGCCAGGCTTAGCCACAGCAGGGTCCTATCACCCGATCCCATGTCTGCTGTCAATGTAGGGTCTGCTCATCAGCACCCTGCCTTTTATCCCCTCTCCTCCTCTCTCGGCTCGACCCATCCCCTCTACCTCTCTCCATTGAATCCATCCCTCTCTTGCACATGTAGACACATTTGTGTACACACAAACACAAAAACACATAATTTCCCGGCAGTAGTTGAGTAACTGTTGGTTCTGATAAGCGTTAACTCTGCTCTGAAGACAAAGATAAACAGCAGAAAATCAATGTGGTAGGTTTAGTGTTTGAGTGATTTATGACTGCAACTGAATAAACACTGACAAAACAAACATTCTTGATGTACGTATTATGAAATCTTTACTTTCTATAGCTCATTCTTTTTCAGCATATTGAGACACTTGTGGTACTACATGTTACTTTGAGCCTGCTGAATCAGAATACTAGGTTCACATCTGCTCAAACATGCTTACACACACACACACACACACACGCACACACACACACAGAGAAGACCAGTGGGGTGAAAGGTTGGGATTGAGTAAGGGCAAAGTTTCCGACAGGGTTTATTTGCAGTTGTCGCACAAGGGAATTTTGACAATATGATTCTTGAAGTCTGATATTAATTTCAAAGTGTCCAGATTTTACTATATGTAACTGGACGCAAAATGATTTGATTGGATGATGGGAACTTAGATCAGATCTTTTGAAGGTCTTGAGAGTTCTTACTAAAAGATGAATCTGACCAATTCTTTGATATTTTTACTGATATTTCTTTACTGACACTGATTGACATCATGCATTTCTCCTGAAATGCATACAACAGTTACAACTGCAATGTGTGACTCTACCAGTCCAAAATTTAGAAGTGTCACAAATAAATAGCCTACTGAAATTCCTAAAAGCACTTTACTACTAACTACTAATGTTACTGAGTGAAATGCGAAATGCATGGTGTCAATATTTGGACAAATTCTTGTATTGTTATATCTATTTTCTTGGTGATACAAACAAATTAACAGCATTTTAAATACAAGCTTAATTGTACAGAGATATTGTACATGTGGACTGCTCACATACACATCACATTTTGAATAAACTTCATCCCAGGATTTCAATGTATTTAAATATATTTCATCCATTCCAGAATTTTTTTGGGAAGACAAGTTTCTGCTTTTCTTGGTTGAAGGCAGAAAAAAATGTGAGATGAGCATCCAAGTCAGGGGGTCTGAATTTCTAACCACACACACACACACACACACACACACACACACACACACACACACACATAACTAGTGGTTAAAGGAAGGCATCATTTCTGAGCTCTATCTTAACTCTTTTTTGCAGACTCATTGTGCTTGGTTAAAGCAGCCATAATGTGTCCTTGTTTAGCAACAACATGACTCCAGCTATTTGGACATGAACAAAGTTTGTTTGATTAGTAATCCTGAATGTAGGCCACACCAAAACGCAGATTGTTCCCAGTAACAAACAGAGCCTTCTGCTCACACAAGGCCTTTTCTCTCTAATTATTAAACCTATGTGAGCTCTTCATGGTTTCACACTGATGGGCTGTTTGCATTTGTCCAGTAGTGCTAGATAGACATCACAATCCAAACATTCACTATTTCTGTAAACATTACAGTAGCCTATAAGACGTTATATGTAGGCATCTTGGGCAACTGTATAAAAATGTAAAATGTGAACCTGCAAAAGGCTGTTGGTTAAATGTGCGTGTGCGTGCGTGCGTGTGCGTGTGTGTGTGTGTGTGTGAGCGAGAGAGAGCGAGAGCGAGCGAGCGAGAGAGAGAGCGAGAGGAGATAAGTGTTCTGCTGCTGATTGGTGCAGGTCGGTCATATGACCAGGCTCATTTGCATATCGACAGGTAGGTGAGCGTGGAAGAAAATAGTTACACCTATGCTTGATCACATCGACCACTGAATGGATTATGAGTTTTGCCAATTTCCCGGAGCGTCGTGCTTTGAATCGCAGGTTATCAAAAGGCGCACCTGGCATCTCGGCAGCACTGCTAATGACTGGTAGGTAAGTCCCGTTGAAACTGGCTTTTTATTTCACAGTTCCAAAAAGTAGACAACGCGTAGCCTGTCAGTCCGCCTAAAACCGAAAATGATTGTGACCGGGGCGGCTCGTCTGCATTAGCTGGGAACGTCTTGAAGAAAAAGTTGCTGTAAGTCACGACCACCTTCATTTCTCTATCAACTACAGTGGTTTTACGTGTCATTTCATAGCAGCATTGTCACCTGGTGTTAAAGAAGCCAGTAGACAAACAGGTGTAACAGGATCTGCGGCATTCCGCAATGCAGCGACGTGCATCGGTCTGTGGCAGTGTAAAGTTTGGTGGGTGTGTCGATATTTAATGGTTAGCATTTTTGCAATTGGAGATTATTGGGAAATTAGGCTCTTAAGTGGCCCTACTCTGGGCGTGGGTAGCCTACACTGGCTTCACGATACCTCGATCCCCCCCCCCCCCCCCCCCCTAACGAAAAAGCCCTGTGCTGTTCCTATAATATTCCTAAAGGGACATGTAGTGTGTGTGCTCAATAGTGAGATTATTTCTCTTGTTGTATCATTATAATAATCCCAGGCCTATTTTGGTGTTTTGGTGTGACATTTGTATCTGTGTTAAATTTATTGTTGGATTAGCTACTGTAGTTCTTTGTTATTTTTTGCTCAATGTATAGTGACAGTCATTGGTGCAGGTGCTAACACAAGGCTTTTTAGGCTACATTTACTTTAATGACGGTGTTATTTTTTTCCTTTTTGTTTGAATTATTCTGTGCATTTGATTATTTTATGGTTTTCTTTGTTGATTGTTTTTACTTACTGCTCACACGACGCTCTGTAAATCAAGATTCCATCGTCTTCTTCTTGCTATTATTAATTATCATTTTGCCAATAAGCCTATGGGAACCAGCTCCTGATCGTTTGCAGTTTACCTTTCCTGAACATTTGCTAATTTGCTGAATGCATTTGCTGATGCAGTTGAACAAAATTAATGAATGAATGCACTTTTCAGTGAACAAACGAAAAAGCTGAACATCAAACCAAAACATCTGAACAGTGATTCATGACTCATTCATCCACCTTCCCCTTTTTGTCAGCTTTGTAATATAAGGTGGGCTTCTTCTCCTGCTCACATTAGCCACCCTTAATCTTCACTAACCTCAGTATTTCTTGTTTTCCCTCTTGTATAGGTGACCATATCATCTTAAGCAATGGAGCACAAATGTGCAGAACTAGACCCATTTGACCAACCTGTGATCTGTCCCTTTTTTCAGATACCCCACCATCTGTTGTGTTTAACTGATGCTCTGTTGGCCCAGATGTAAGAGCGTACACCTAATAGACCTGATCAATACTTTCAATTGCTGAAGGGAGGTGAGTTTGTTGGTACAGAAACCACACTGTTACATGATCAAATCTCTGTTTTGCTGTTAATAATTTGATAGACTTGACATATTGCATGTGGCCACCGAATGATTTCAGCTGGAGTAATAATGATTCGATTGACCCCTCTGACAGCCTGACCTGTCTGTAATTCCGCCCCCAGGGCCTGTTGTCATGGCGATACAGGTGCTATTCCCACCGACAGTGTCAGTGTTTGTCTCCACGGCGCTGTCCCTCCTCAGCCTGGCCCTGGTCCTGATGCTGTGCGTCATTAGGAAGAAAAGAAGGATGGAGGGAACATACAGGCCCAGTGCAGAGGAGAGGAAACAGGTGGGAGGGGGCGGATCAGAGAAACCTGGCCTGCCTTTACCGCTGCCCAAGGAGGAACGCCTCATATGACACAGGCACATGCATAGACCTGACCACCCACACCTTCACGCTACACACACCTTCACTCCATGGACCAGATGTGGTATTTGGAAACTTTTGGATGAAAATCTTGTATATTATGATGTTACTGTATCTCTGTTTTTCCTCCAAATGTGCCAGGATGTTCCATGCTGCAGACACACTGTCAGTTCTACAAGTTGTTATTCTTTATGATATGAAAAGAGGAAATAAGTGTCATTTTTAAAAGTTTGTTGAAGCTTTACTCACTGTCCTGTTCCCATATCAGCATTTGAAACACTCTCTTTCGCTCTGCCACATAAGGCACATGACCTGAAGTATATTTTGTATTTGTACAGAGGTAGTTTGTCTATATTTTTACAATACAAATACTCTATTTATATAAAAAAAAACATATGTATTATCCTGTTTCCAATTATGAAGAGTATTGAAGTATTGATTAAAAACACTTAAGATGACTGTGATGCACTTTGAAGCTCTGAATATTTTGATTTCATAATAAAAAATTAAATCAGCATATGTGTGAAACGCAAGGTGTTTTGTTACTGAACAAGGAATGTGCAAACCAAGTGAAGTTTAGGGTCCAGCAGGTTCAGTCTCATGGTTCAGTTTCATGGTATGAATCAACTTTTTCTTCTAATCTTATGTGAAGAGTTGCCTAAAATGGATTCATGTGTGTTAATCCATTCCTTAGAATGATTATTTCATGTCAGTTTCTTTTGTCAGGGAGTAGCTGATGCAGATAGTCTCACACACACTTGCATAACATATACAGATGTTTATGACAAACTGCTCAACTTGTTTATTCAGTATAAAGAAATTCATTTATTTATTCATTTTAGCCATGCTACCTTGTGGCCTTTATACAAACTGCAATTTGCCAGTCATTGCATCAAGCAGGAAAGAACTTGAGAGAAAGAACCTCATGTTTAAATATTTGCAAAATGATGGCAAGGTAACCTGCCAGCCAGTCAGTTGGCCTTTAAAATTAAGCCTCAAATCTCTTCTTAAGTTCAGAGACTTTGATGGGAGGTGGGTCTCCCTCGTCAGTTGGTTCTGAATGGTTATCCACACCTGATGGGGTATTTGAGTCATTTGGGGGGTAAGCCTGTGCATTCTCCCAGTTACGCAACATGCTGCACGGTCTCCCGGGTTCAGCCAAGCTCTTGGTCTTGAACTTAACCTGGAGGCCTTGCCTGGAGACCTGTGGCTGGAACCGTGTCATAGCAGATAACACCTTTGGAGGGCAGGATGTGTTTCCCGCCTCAGGCTCCTGTTTCCTTCCCGCTTCTTCATTCCCTTTTCCCTGACCCACATCAGGTTTAGAGTCGGGGTCAGCGGCGAGGTTCTGAGACGCAGGAGAAGCTGTGGTTTTCAGACTGACGGTCTCATCCTGTCCCTGATGCTGCTGCGCCACCTCTGCACCGTTAGGATGACAGTCAGACTCGCGATCCAATGTCGTAAGTCTGTTCCCGTGCAAAGATCCTGTGATCTCTGCACCTTTCTCCTTCTCCTGGTTCTCCTGTCCCTCTTCCTCTCTCACTAGATCTTTCTGTATTTCATCTTCTTCTCTTTTTATCTCACTTTCTCTTCTCACGATGACCTCCTCAACCAGATCTCTCTCTTCTCCCAACCCTTCATCCTCCTGCTTCTCAGCCTGTTCTGTCACAGTTTCCCCTTCAAAACCCATTTTCATTTCCCGATTGTCTTTCTCTCTCTCTTCCTCTAACATTACTTCCTTATAGTTTGTTCTCTTTCCGTCTATTTCTTCTTCTCCTTTGTTCCCATTCATTGCCACCTCCGTTTCCTCTTCTTTCCCTCCCTCCCCTCTAATCTCCCTCAGTCCCCGTTCTTGTTCCCCCACTTTGCATGACACCAGCAGACTCTCTGACCCCTCCTCCTCTGGTACGTTTGCATCCAGCCAATCAGAGTCCTCTGTCAGCTGTGATACCTCGTCTGTGGTTTGTAGCCCCTCCTCCAGGTTCCAGCTGTGCAGACTGTCACTGCCACTGATGGACAGAGACAGACTCTCCTGGCTGGGGTTGGCTGGACCAAGCTGGAATACACAACCACAGCCACAGGTGATGCACCAGAGATGACCTTTGCGTGTGTGTCCATGTGTGTGTGTATGTATGTGTGCGCCAGTTTCTCCCTGTTACCTTCCTGATGTAGTCATGACTGTCAGGTCCAAATAGATCCAAGCTGCGCGTGCCATACAGCAGGCCGCGTTCATGGGAGCTCCGGGTGCTGAGTGTGTCGAAGATCTCCCCCAGCAGGTCCATCTCCTCCGGGTCACACAGCAGCGACTCTTCCTCCTCCTCTTCATCCTTCTGGAGCTCAGAGTCAGGCTCAGCTGCAGGCCTGGACACAGCCCTGATGCAAATAGATAACAAACAGACGCAAACAAGGAAATACATGTTGCATATTCTTAACTTTCTTGGGTTTCTAATTCTCCAATTCTTCCACCATATCAATTATTCCCCCTCTCTCTCTTACCCATCCCAGGTATCTTCGGGGTCCTCTCTGTTCTCCTCTCTGGGAACCCTGTGTTTGTGACCAGGCCGACGAGGACGAGACTAACATGAGGCAACATAGCATAACAAAGCAAGGCATTTGCCACAAAACAGCCCCCCGATAGAAGCGATAGATGTGGGAGTAAATCACAATACAGCATTGGAAATGGAGCAATATAGGATGCAGAATAGCACAGTCAAGCAGTATCAGACAGCAGAACATGCAGATTAAGTAATGATGAGGACAGATGTTGGTTTTATCTGATACAATTTTATAGGAGACTTAAAATTGATAATATTTACAGTTTCTGAATATGAAATGTTTAATGGGGGTGGGTTTGATTGTTTAGAGGAGATGTTGTGGCAGATCTCACCATTCCAAAGTGTTGCGTGATAGGTAGGCGGTTCTGTAGAGAGTCGGACTTAGCACGGCGGTGTGACACCGATCCACCTCTCTGAAGGCTGTGTGCTTCACTGTGGTCCTGCTCCACACACACACACAAGAAAAAAAAATTTACAACCAGGCCAGATTTTTCATCCATTCGCGCGCACACACACACACACACACACACACACACACACACACACAGACACACACACACACACACACACACACACACACACACACACACACACACACACAGAAACATGCACCCACCTTGTTTATCAGCAGGTTTTTCAAGCCAATTTTGGTGAAACCTTTGGCCTGGGAGAGATTGAAAAGATTATTAAAAGTGTTGCTTTTGTAATGCAGATAACATACACAACAGAGCCCTAACTTGCCTTCCACCCAGTTATAACACACCTCGGCTTGTGCTTACCTTCATGTTTGCCTTGGACTTCATATTGAGGATGAGCGCTCCTCCCCCTTTCTGTCAAAAAAAATAAATGCATCCCTATTTCCCACTTCTCAACTAGATGGGGGCAGCCATCAACAATGTTTCATCAATCAAGTTTCAGTGCTATTACAGGAGTCTTACCTTCAGGTTACCAACTAACTGTTGATAAGATTTGTTTCTTCCTGCAAGCAGACAGAGAGATAGAAATGAGAAAGAGATAAGTGGGTGATAGAAAAGTTTGAGATACACACATATACACACAGATACACACACCTGCCGTTGTTCCACACTGTAGAATCTCCTCTTCAAAGAGGTCATCTGGTTCCTTCCCTTTGTTCAGAATCTCCAGGCGGCAATCAATAAACTGAAAACCAAGATTTTCTGTCATTTTCAAAATAGCATGGCAGACTTAATTTCATGTAAATCGTCTCAACATCCAACCCAACATCAGGTCTCAAGTAATAGCCTGAGTCTTATAGTAGCCTAGAATGTCTTCAGATTTAATGTAAAAAAAACCTGGTTCAATAAATTATGAATCTTATGTTTCTGTCAGCAACATCAGAGCATGCCTCACACGTCATTAACATTTCTCTGAAATGTTGTTAGAAAAAGCCTGTCTTTCTCTAATAAATACCTGTTCATTTTGGTTGTGAAAGCAAATTAACACACAGCTTTCAATTACAAGTTTTATGGTATGTCAACTGCTGTTCTGACATGACATGAGGATGTAGATAATAGATTTACAGAGTCTGTCCTGCAGAGGGCAGTATGCTGTATGACATGGGGAGCTACTGTGTACCTGTTTGAAGAACTGTAGATGAATGGCACTTTGTAGGAACTGTCTCATACTCTGAGACCTGTGATCTAGAAACAGCTCCTCGCTGAACCACATCTCACCCTCCTGTAAACAGAGATAGACAGAGGAAGGGTGCAACAAAAGAGAAGAAGTAAAAAAGAAATCTATTTGAGCTAATAAAAGTAGTGTCCTGTGCAGCTGTATAGTACAGGAAAACAATGTTTGCTGTGCATGTATATGTGCACTCATACACACTGATTTTCTATTTCAATTATCCATCTTTTAGGTTTTCATAATGCATGGAAAATGGAGCAAACACCACATTTTTTTTAACTAAAATTGTAGGTGAAACGCACCTTTCACTCTATTGTTGTTATTTGGATTATAAAAAAACAAAATGAAAAGACTGCAATACATCTAGTCTACGAGTGATTGAGTTTTAATTCACCAACACTCTTAATGCATCAACTCTCACAATTGGACTCTATGAACAGTTCACTGCCACAGGATCATGCCACAGTGTTTGGTCTGACCTTGTGTCCCTGCAGCGCGTCCCTGTAGCCTCCAAACAGCAGGGCCTGCGCTCTCAGGAAGGCCTTGGCCACGCCCCAGCCAGGAGACACTGCCTGCCGCTTCAAACACAGCTTCAGCCCCGACATCTGGGGACACACAACAGAGACTGATACACTGACACACACACACACACATTCACCTACGTACATACATACACGTATACACACAGTATTACCACATCTGAAGGTATCCTCTTCAGGTCGTCAAAGGGGGTTTCTAGTGTGTTTGTATCCACGTTCAGAATCACGACTTCCTCCAATCCGCGACTCCTCACCTTCTGTCACGCAGGCAGAGACACACACTGGTCAGTTGGGTCTGTCAGTATAGACTTTAGAGGTAGATTAATAGATTTGGTAGTATTATTTTAATGATTAATGTTGAAAGAATGGTGCGCAGATAGAAATGGGAGCTTGTTGCGTTATTTTAATTAGCACTTTACCTCAGTAAGACTGGTGTGGACCCCTATGAGGTAAGGCATCGGTGCACTGCAACCAAAGGAAAAAATGGTATTGGAAATTAGATAGAGGTAGATACAGTAGATAGATAGATAGATAGATAGATAGATAGATAGATAGATAGATAGATAGATAGATAGGTAGGTAAAGAGAGAGAGACAGAGAGAGAGAGAGAGAGAGAGAGAGAGAGAGAGAGAGAGAGAGAGGGAGAGAGAGAGAGAGAGGGAGAGAGATTTATCACCAGCAGTAGTCCAGCAGGTGAGGTGGCAGGACGGGGATGAAGATGTGTTGCCAGTACATGGGGTAGAGCACTGCACTTAGTGCATGGACACAGGCGGTCAGCTGCACAAAACACGATGTACAGGGTGGTGTCAGACCATGAAAACACACACAACACCCTAACTTATATGTGTGTGCATGCGTGTGTGTGTGTGTGTGTGTTTGTGTGTGCGTGTTTGTGTGTGCATGTGTCTTACAGTGCTGAGTTTGCTGGCAAAGATGAGGATGCGTCTCTCAAATAGCATGCTGGCATAGAGCTGGAGCAGGTTACCCACATCAACTGCTACAATCAACTCTGTCAGGTTCCTCTGAAAGACAAACACACACAGACACACACACGCACACACACACACACACCATCCCTTACTGTCTGGTATTGATGGGTAAATCAAATATGTTAAGTACTTAAAATAAAAGCTGCTTATGGTGCACAAATGTGCAGTGCAAAGCAAAAAAATTTACTGTAGAATGCAAATCCTCAGTTTAGCATTCTGTCATACTCACACTCTCAGGGATGGAAGGAAGACTCCTGGGGTCTGGAGCAATGAAGTAAGGAACCTGGGGAAAGAGAAAGAAGCAAAACATTATTAAATGCATTGAGAAAGTGACTGGAATTAATGGACTGAATTAATTTCAACTGTCTTAGTATCATGAGCATCGTACAGACATACTGCGCCACTCTGACTAAATGATTAAAATGGCTGCATTCCAAAATGCTATGCATCCATTTGAAAAAAAAAAAAACTTAACCAATGATGATACTATTGTCAAAAGACTAATGACTTTAACAGCTCATAATACACTCTATTTTCACACCAGAAATAATTTTGTAAAAGTAAGCACATTTTTTTTCAAGTGGTGGATATTTCATTTTGGAATGAAACTTCAAATACAAAAAACACATGAGCAAGGACACTACCAGAAGTAGATTTGACAGATCGAGTCATCTCTCCAGTTGATTTGGGTTATTATGAATATATGCGTAATATTAATTCTTCCAAAGGTCACACTCAATTTCAAAAGTTAGTCCACATGAGGTTAATTTTGTCTTTAAGAGTTCATTCGGTTAGGAGGGTAAGTGACGACAAGGTTTTAGTCAACAGACAATACGTTTAGCAGTCAAGCAAGGCCAGAGTTGAGGTTTTATTGCAGAGGTTAGTCTGTGTCTGGCTTTGGCCGTTAGTCCAGACCAAGTGGTTCCTCTGGGACTCACCCCCTCTTGTCCCTGTGGGTGTCCAACAGGGTGACACACCTCTGTGCTGACCAATAGCTTCTCTCCCTCAGAAAAAACACAACACACTAACCATTTACGGAAAAGGCCATAAAAGTCAAGTCTGACTCCTGGTTCTCATTGTCTAACTCAGACTTACCATCTGCAGAGTGACAGATCCAACTGCCAGTGGTATGGGCTGCTTGTACAGCACAGCCAGCAGCTCTTTCATTTCATTGGTCTGTTGAGAGGAATATGGTTGTAGACACTAATGATATTCATTCAAGGTGGTGTGGATTAAAGGCAAATAGAAGACCAGAAAGACCAGAAAATAAACACAAACAATCGAATACAATAAAATACCCACCTGTCCTTTTGTAAGGTAATCAGCCAAGTTGTTGAGAAGTTTGTAAAACACTTCAAACCACGGAAGATAACTGTAACCAAATTGATAAAAACTGTTTTCATCATGGTATTAAATGTATGGTTTACCTTGCCATAAGAATTACTCGCACTACACACACACACACACACACACACACACGCACACACGTACCTGAGCATGCAGAGGCAGGTCTGTGTGCTGTTGGTGAGACGACAGAAGCCAAACCGCTGGCATCCCTCGAGGTCAGTCAGGACAAAAGTAAAGTGCTGCACCGCCACTCCATCCCTCACTCTGAACAGACGGTTGGATGGATGGGGGGATGAACAAAGACAAATAGAAAGACAGGAAGACAGACAAACAGGCACAGAGAAAGATGAACTGGAGTGTAAAGAAAGACAGAGGCAAACTGATTATAGGAGAAATAAACCTGGATTTGCAAACCAGCTGCACTCACCTTTGTATGTCATAGGGGAAGCAGAATCTGGGCAATGTTTTACAGGACTCCTAGGCAGTGGGAGAGAAACGTGTGTGTGTGTGTGTGTGTGTGTGTGTGTGTAAAAGGTAAATTGATATGTAAACTGACAGAGAAAGAAACAATCTCTAATGGTCACTTTTTTAACCAATATCATCCCAATATGACATTACATCCACAAATATTATACGTTGCAAAGAGCAGCAGACATGGCTGGGTACCTCATCACTGAAGTCCTCTGGAAACTGAAACAGAAGACCAGGATCTGTAAAAGAAAAGAAAAGAAAAGAAAAACACATCTCATTTACTTCAACAATATTCAGGCTCGCGCTTTCAGTTTGACAAAAGGCCCTACTAAGCTTATATGCTAATACTAATACTAATAATAAACTTTATTCATATTAAGTACTTCTAGAAAAGCAGAGTTTTCAAAGTGCTCTGTAAAAAGGCATGCAAATGAGTAATAGTAAAATATATATAAAAATGAAACAAAAATAGCATAACACATTCAAAAGAAAAGGTGAGAAAACTATCAAATGCAAGAAGCAACAAATGATTAAACGTGGGCAAAATCCAAAACATTGCAAGTCTATAAAAGAGCTCATTCTTTTTGCCCCCAGAACACACACACACACACACACACACGCGCACACACACACGCACACATCACACTCCCCCCACCCAGCCCCTCTTTAAAAAGCAAAATGCTGGCAGGTTATTATGAGACATTCTCATATGGATTCAAGTGTGACTAGACAGGCTGTGTGGTTTTCTGATCACATGACAGGAAGTATGAGCAACTCTCAGCTCAGCAGAAACACCTTCATTCCCTCTATCTCACTCTCCTTTTTATCATTTTATAATAAAGTGTACACAAATCAAATAGTATTGCCTTTTTATGTTCTTTTTTTTTAGCCAATTTAGGTGTCAGATAGGTGGAGTTTGACGTAGGACAAAACAATGAGAAAGTTAAGAGAATAACAGGAAAGAATGTGAAAAAACAGTTTATCACTCTTTTCTACGACTGACAATTGATTCAACACTAAATCTATATGGTCCTGCAGTTGACCTCTCCCATCTGCCACTCCAAGCAGGCTAAAACAAATGCTAATAAATAATTGCAAATACTAACTGGCCCCAGGTTTGCTGCTGAGAGAGAGAGAGGCAGGGGCAGACTTTGGCACAAAGCACAGAGGACTCACCTTTGTCTCTGGCTATGGGACAAGTCGCTTCAAAGAACCAGTAGAACGTCCGCTCAGGGTTTTCTCTGGCAGGAAAAAGCATTCACAGCACTGATGGTGAGAGGAAGCCCAGCTGGACACATTACCTACAGCCTGTCACCCACCAAACAAAGTGCTGAGGCGTTCATGTGGCCTTGCAGTGAAGCATATCTCATATTACGCTATTCACAAGTCCCCAAAACCAAGGAGATTTTGCTCTCCACTGAATATAGAACTGGGTTAGCTTTAGGAAAATGGTAAATTGTGGTGTACCCATTACAGACAGGACAAATCTAGAGATAGAGTTGAGTCTGAAAATGTTAAAACATTCAAGAGTTGACCTTCCTTGACAATCACAGAGGGAGATTTTGCTCTGCTTTTGGATAAAATGTACCGTGAAGTGTTTGGCAACTCTATGATAGAGGGCAAAGTTGCTGTATAGGAAACTTCCTGTGCAGTTGTGAGAGGAAGTAATAAAAGCCGCAAGAAAAGACAGACAGAAGGGCAGAGAGATGATGGAGGTAGAGTGAAAAATGAGATGTTAAACTTACTTCAGTCTGGAGCCCATGCTGTCTGTGTGTGTCTGTGTCCATGTGGTTTTCCAGGAGGGGAGAGATCTTCAGCAGGCGTGTTGGATAGGAGATTTCTAATGCACTGATGGTATCAACAACCACAGACAGCAGCAGCAGCGGCAGCAGCCTGCACAATCAGCAGTGGAGTGAGCGAAACACTTCCTGATCTGTGTGTGAGCGTGTGTTGGGTCCTTGTGTGTATGTGTGTGTCCTATGACGTCTTTCAGTACCACATCTCTAAATTCTCAGCATTCAGCTCCATTTTTATTACTTTCTCTTTTGATGTCTGTCTTTTTCTCTGTCTTTACAAAGAGTCCTAAATGTACAGCATGCGCACGCACACACACACACACACACACACACACACACACACACACAGACACCTCCTATCTGAATGTGCAGCTACAAGAAGATAAAAATAGGTAGAGACTTCCTGCTCAGTGACCTCAGTGAAGTTTGTATAAGACCAAACAAAATGATCCCTTCTTCCCTCTATGCTTGATTTGATTTTTTCATCGAGTCTTCACATAAACATTGGAACTATTGCCCATTCGTGCATTACATATAGAAAAATCAGCACAAAAGGACACAGCCGTGAAATAACTGGGCTTCAAAATGTATCCTTGGGATTCCCCTCGTAGTGTGGAAGGAACATCAGAGTTGCGACTGACGATCGATCTGTTTGTTCATTGCCTTATTTAGATGGAAATAGGTCCTTTTATTTGTTTGGTATGTCATCAAAATGATAACATGACATGACGTTAAAGTAATATTTAATGTCATGTCAGTGTTCAATCGAATAGGCTTAAAAAAACCTGACTCTTTACTTGTATTGTGTATTTTGCTTTGATTCCCTTGATACCAGTCAGGACAATATTTACTGTTGCAGGGCTCATAAAGACACTGGAAATGAGGGAATAGGACGCCAACATCCAGGCACAGGTCAGTACTGTAACAAGTCAGTACCACATCCTAACTACAGTGCTCAACAGAGGCACTACCGTGTTCAGATATCACACTGCCCCCCTTGTGGTGTCCTAACGTAAGTGCCTTAGTCATAGACACTGCAGACCTCCATTTTGGGCTACCTTTACAATAGTGTCACCCAAAGTAAACCAAATATGGGCCTCTACAAATTTGTGTTGTCCCTCTAAGGCAAATGATTAGATATTCTGATTGGCCTATTTCAATCAAAAATACATAAGGTTAGTTATCTACCTGTTTCATTAATTTATATATAATGTAAACATAATTAACTTTCTACCTTGATTAGTATTCTGAAAAATGTATCACACAGAAGCACTTCAAACACACAAAGACGAGATGATTTTTCCCCACAACTTTATTTCAATCTATGCCAAATTAGTCAGTTGAAAGCAACGGCTCTTTAGAATAAGTGACAAGTATGGGCTTGTTTTATGGAATAAGATAAATAAACATTAACAAAAGGCTACTGACGAAAGACCACAAGCACACCTGTGTTTTAAGCTACCTCTAAATGAGCACTGAGATGGGAGAGTGAATTTAGTGTTGGGAGCCCTACTCTGACTGGAGGGAGGGGACTGTGGAAGAGAGAAGAGAGGCAGAGAGAGAGATGTGGAGAAGGTGAAAGAAATAGAGAGGCAGTACAGGAGTTAAGAGAAAGAGAAGTGACAAAAGAGAGTATTGTAAAATAAGAAGAAAGTCGGAGAAAGAGAGCAGAGTAGGACTGAAGTAAGTGGATGGATGGTTGGATGGAATTATGAGAAGGGGTGAGTTTAGCCTCAGGCCACCTCCTCTTCTCCCTCCTCCTCGAACTCGCCCTCCTCGGCGGTGGCGTCCTGGTACTGCTGGTACTCAGACACCAGGTCGTTCATGTTGCTCTCCGCCTCCGTGAACTCCATCTCATCCATGCCCTCGCCGGTGTACCAGTGGAGGAAAGCCTTGCGGCGGAACATGGCGGTGAACTGCTCGGAGATGCGCTTGAACAGCTCCTGGATGGCGGTGCTGTTGCCGATGAAGGTGGCGGCCATCTTGAGGCCGCGGGGCGGGATGTCGCACACGGCCGTCTTGACGTTGTTGGGGATCCACTCCACGAAGTAGCTGCTGTTCTTGTTCTGCACGTTCAGCATCTGCTCGTCCACCTCCTTCATGGACATGCGGCCGCGGAACACGGCGGCGACGGTCAGGTAGCGGCCGTGGCGCGGGTCACAGGCGGCCATCATGTTCTTGGCGTCGAACATCTGCTGGGTGAGCTCGGGCACGGAGAGGGCTCTGTACTGCTGGCTGCCCCGGCTGGTCAGGGGGGCGAAGCCGGGCATGAAGAAGTGCAGACGGGGGAAGGGCACCATGTTGACGGCCAGTTTGCGGAGGTCGGCGTTGAGCTGGCCGGGGAAGCGCAGGCAGGTGGTCACTCCGCTCATGGTGGCGGACACCAGGTGGTTGAGGTCGCCGTAGGTGGGTGTGGTGAGTTTGAGGGTGCGGAAGCAGATGTCGTACAAGGCCTCGTTGTCGATGCAATAGGTCTCATCTGTGTTCTCAACCAGCTGGTGCACAGACAGGGTGGCGTTGTAGGGCTCCACCACTGTGTCCGACACCTGGAGGGAGAGGAGGATGAACGATGAGGAGGTAAGCAAGAAGAGGAGATACAGAGTAGAATATAAACCCAAAACTAGCGTGACATGAGGCCTAACAGATACACTGTACCTTAGGAGAGGGCACCACGCTGAAGGTGTTCATGATGCGGTCGGGGTATTCCTCGCGGATCTTGCTGATGAGCAGAGTTCCCATACCGGAGCCGGTCCCACCGCCCAGGGAGTGTGTGAGCTGGAAGCCCTGCAGGCAGTCGCAGCTCTCAGCCTCCTTCCTCACCACATCCAGGACTGAGTCCACCAGCTCGGCTCCCTCTGTGTAGTGGCCCTTGGCCCAGTTGTTTCCCGCTCCACTCTGGCCTGGGTGCAAAAGGATGAAGTTAGTTGCAATCTGGTGTACTGTAGAGGTCTGGCTCAGTCTCAGTCTTCAAGCTACCTGTACGTTTTCAATCTGTGTCTTAGTTTATTTTACAATCTAAAACACACATTTGCCTAACCTCTCTGTATGGCGTGTGCTGTTTCTCTACATTTACAGGTAATTTGACATTTCCTTTTCCTATGTGATAAGCAAGATGTGTTTGAGTGTGGCCGGTCATGTCCATACCGAAGACGAAGTTGTCGGGTCTGAAGATCTGTCCGAAGGGGCCGGAGCGGACAGAGTCCATAGTGCCTGGCTCCAGATCCACTAGGATGGCCCTAGGCACGTACTTCCCACCTGCAACACAAATGTATATATGTCAAGCCTTTTGATTAAAAATGGCTTATGGACCATTAGGAGGCTACCTTCAAACTGATGCGTGTGTTTGTGTGTGTATGTTGACAGTCCTGACCTGAGGCCTCATTATAGTAGACACTGATTCTGTCCAGCTGCAGGTCGCTGTCTCCATGGTAGGTTCCTGTTGGGTCGATGCCATGCTCATCACTGATCACCTCCCAGAACTACAGAGAGGTCCATAGATAGATCAGAGAGAGGGACAGAGAGAGACACAGACACAGACAGAGAGGTTACATGTGACCAGGGAAATAAAAAAAAACATGCATTACCTGATCTGATTTAACCTACTGTCATTTTATCATGAACACAGGCTAGTTCTAATGTGAAAATCTTCTAAGTTATTAAAATCGACCTCTGGATCAGAGACACGTACATGCATAAGAGATGCCCTCACAGGATGTGCAGGCCTACTGTTTGAAAAAAGAGTTCATTGAAAACGTCATTGTTTTCAGCAGAACATGTTTATAAGGCTGTAATTACCGTTTAATCTGGTCTAATCTGTGTTAATGAATACCGTGAAAATGGACGCCAGGCTACCGGCGTTCCAGTGCATTCGGTGTCTGAGAGTGAGCCACACCCCTCCCTCCCTCTCTCTCTCCCTCTCTCTCTCTCCTCTCACTCTCTCTCTCAGGCCACACACTCACACACACACGCACACACACAAACACACGGGTGTCGTCTGTTCGTTCATTCATTCATTCACTCATTTCCTGGCAAAATGTCTAATTTAAGATAAAAAAAATCAGTGTTCTGACACATGGAGACTCTCACAGCGACACATTGTAACGCACTGATGTTCCAGGTTCAGGCCCATCCGCTCGGAAAAAAAGGAAATAGCGGCGAGCATCGGCGACAACAGCGGGGATGTCTCGGCTCGCCACCGCCCATCCAAAGGATGCTATTGTACGCTGCCTGTATCGGACTCTTATACAACAATGACCACTATGTTGACCTATATAGGAGGTTTGTTTCCTGTGGCGAGCACAGTCCTAAGGCCGACGCGTAGGCAGCAACAAGGATAAGCTTGCATTCAATCACAAATCCTGCCGTCAAATTAAACCTTTTGCCGTCGCATTTAAAACGCCGGTGGGCGTGTGCGTGTGCATCTCTTCATACCTTCGCTCCAATCTGATTCCCGCACTGTCCGGCCTGCAGGTGCACGATTTCACGCATGTTGAGGCTGGGGTCTCGAGTGGCTCACTAAAAGCTGGAAAACGGCGGTGTGGATTACAGGGTTCAATCTCCGGCTGTTCGGTCCTAGCCCTCCCAGCTCAGTCGACAGTCCGAATGGCGGAGAGTTGCGTATGAAACTGTCTCGCTCTTCCTCGATCCGCGGCTGCGCCGTTCCTCCCGTGCTGCAGCATGACGTCATCTCTATGACAACCGAGGAAACCGGGTACAGCCGGAAAGGGGCTTGAATACCTTCGAGCAGCTATAAAATCTCTTTGCGAGCAGCACGCACAAACCGGTTGGGACGGACACAATTAAAGCGGATTAAGGCCCGAGATTAAACTTTTGCCACAATGGCCAGACCACTAAATAAAATACAGGCCTGAACCAATGTGTAAAAAAAGCCTAATAAGTGTGTGCTGACATTCCATGTCAATGTGAATGAATGAATGAATGAATGAATGAATGGACAAGCCTTTAGCGAAGTGGGCTACGGATTGATGGATGGATAGATGGCTGGACAAAAGCTTAAGATAATAAAACTGCATGGCCCAAGTATTTCTGGAACAAACTAGTGGTGTAGGCCTACATGGTAAAGTGTGTGTTCCCGGAGGCTTTTATTAGGCATTTGGTTTGTAGGACAAATGAACGTGGCACTATGGTTTTAACTGCGACCTGTCTCTGGCTCAGGGACTCAATCAGTTAGGGAATAATAAAAACCTGCAGGACACCGGACCTCGAGGGCCTGAGTTGAGTAGGACTGTCACAGCCATTGTTATGTTTGCAGATGAGTCAGTTGTACTAAACCTTCTTCATGCTGATGAAATAGCCTAAGTCATGGTCATGTTGTTGACATTATGTTGCCTCTTGTGTCAGGGCTTTCCAACAGCATAGGAAACTTTTCTCTGCCCCCAATGAGACTGTATATTGTATTGTTATGCTTCACTTAAGCCAATACATTTTTTTCCCACAAAACTGGACACGGTCATGGAGTGACTGTGCAGTAAGTTGTCATACACACTAACTTGTAAGCTGTATGGCCTCCACCATCAAACTGGCTTAATGTTTTTTCACTAGAGGATGTGGCCCTATGCAACATGTTATAAACCAATGTTTTTGTCTTGACTTGATTTTTTATCGTTTATTCATTATTCTGTAAACTGTTTGAACTCACTACCACAACTAAGACCTAAATGGCCCCAAAGCTCCAATTCTCTATATATATTTTGTTTGTGCATGTTTTTGTGTTGTAGAGTGATTTGTGTGAATGGAAATGGCCAGGGTGAGGGTGGGATGGGGTGAGGTAGATGCAGTGACCTCTGATCTGTTCATTGGGCAGCTCAGGACAGGTCCTACTGTCCATCACTCATCCTACAGTACATGTTTTTATTGTTTATTGTGGATCCCTAGTTGATGCACAAGCGACAGACTAGTCTAGCACCCTGTCCTCAGCACCCTGCTGGAGCTCTGTGATGATGTCAGCCGTACCCGACTCTAGCTTTTAGGTCTCCTCCTTTCATTATTCCATAATGGCCATTCAAGCAGCCACTTTCCACTCTCCTTTGTCCTACCATCCTCTCTTTCTCCAGGTGGGCGGTTCATTATTCTTGTGTTGTAGGCTATATTCGTAATCATTACATCCTCTTCACTTGCTTGATTCTAATTCTGATTATTATTATTATGTCGCTGTCAAGTAAAAAGCCTGTATCTCCAAAATGTTAACTTTTCAGGAATTAAGAAAAACAGCCTTGTTTTAGCTTGATCACAATGCATTTTTTACTTTATCCTGTGGGTGTTCTTTTGGTTTCATAAGCCCAAGAGGTTGGAGAATTTTCTCAACCCTCTGAGGATTATGCTTCAACTGAAGTGAAAACATGAACATCACCAAAATTGTGTTTCATGATTCACAGGACAACATTATGATTATTATGATTATTATTGTTGCTGTTGTTGCTGTTGTTGTTGTTGTTTTTGTTGTTGTCATTGTCTTGCTTGCTGTCCTGCAAGTTGAAGTTGAAGTTCATTTATGTATATAGCACTTTATTACAAGCTTAACAGAGAATGAGCCTAACTAGGTCAAACTGATCAACAATCAACCATAGAGCAGAATGATGACAAGAATGACAAAAACAAGGAAGCAGAACAAAGCACAAGACACAAAATAGCAAATTTTAGCAAATTTTAGTAAGATATAACAGCCTACCTACTCTACATAGCCTAACTTACCTGGCGTCACCAACAATAGGCGTAATCAGGGGGTGGGTGGGGGGGTTAGTTTGGTTGTGATATGGGACATTCACTATTGAAACCACATATGTCATCAATCACCAAGCTTGCCAATCATATCCCAACATCATCCCAAACTGGACTCTGCCTTGTGTTTGATACCTCTAACATTTTGACTAGTCATGATAAAATATATCGTAAATTAGCATTTTGACTAGTCATAATGTAAAAAAAAGATATCTTAAATTAGCATTTTGACTAGTCATACTGTAATAAAAGATATCTTAAATTAGCATTGTGGTTGGTCATACGAGAGAGATCTTAAATGCTAATTTACAATATCTCTCATTACATTATGACTAGCCAAAATGATATTTTAAAATATTTCATATATCTGTAATGAGACCTACTGGAACTACCACTACTAGGCCTATACCGCTGCAGCAGCTGTAGTAGCAGTAGCAGCAGCAGCAGCAGCAGCAGTGTCGTTTCTTGCCACTACTGACTAATACCACCTGGCTTAACAGTACTGCTGCAGCAGCAGGAGCAGCAGCGGCAGCACCCAGCACATTCCCTGGAGCTCCTGGTAAAGCTCTTACTGTGGACTTTGACAAGGGCCTACAACCCTTTAAGATAAGATACGATAAGATAAGATAAGATAAGATAAGATAAGATAAGATAAGATAAGATAAGATAAGATAAGATAAGATAAGATAAGATAAGCAGCAAAGTAGCTGGTGAAGCTACTTTTCAGGTAGGTCGCAGGGAAAGATTGGTGGTGTCTCTTGCGTTTCTGGTGCCAGTTTGTTTTTTCTAGTTAATTTTGATAGTTTGGACTGGGTGGCGGGTTTCCGTCTCTTTGTACCAACCACCAGCTCTTCAACGAACCGCCATCGCTAACCGCCAGACCACACTTTTGAAGCGGCTGCAGGTTGGCTTCAGCGGGACGTGAACCGAGCCTCAATCGCGACCACCAGACCACTGTTTGTACTGGCTGGCAGGCTTGCTTCAGTGGGAGGCAAACCGCATCTGTTCGTACCAACCACCACTTCTTCAACGAACCACCATCGCTAACCGTCAGACCGCACCTTTGGAGCGGCTGGCAGGTTGGCTTCAGCAGGACACCGCCACGCCACCTGGTCCAAACTATCAAAATTAACTAGAAAAAAAAAGAAAAGAAACTAAAGAGAAAATTTCCAAACACGCCCATCAAGCGTCCAATAGCTACTGGTCTGAAATGAGGGCCGTGTAGAAAGTTTCCCAAAGAGAGCATCTTGCCGCAGTCCAACCATCAGCTGTACCAGCACCCAGGGGAGCATACCTTACCGTGGTAAGGTATGAAGCTCAAGACTTCAAGCGGGGCCTTTTATGCCCTGAGCTGCTGTGACCAAACATGTTAGAATTCTGATTGTGATGTCATCAGTGCAGCTGAGACAGGCTCTGATTGGTAGAGCAGAGTCCAGCTCCATCCAATGACGTCATAATCGGTTAGAATGGCGAAGCAAAGCGTGTTCTGACTGGTTCCAATTGAATGGCAAAAATGAGTTTGGATTATTTGAAATGATATTTAGCCTATTGTAGAACTTTAATTCTATTTGGAGTAGGCTTGTAGATGCATGCATTTACAAGTCAGTAGAATAAGTCAAGATTTATGTGCAAATGGATGTCACATGCTTCTTTGGTGTGTGTGTGCTA
Source organism: Centroberyx affinis (assembly GCF_046629955.1). Classification (NCBI taxonomy): domain Eukaryota; kingdom Metazoa; phylum Chordata; class Actinopteri; order Beryciformes; family Berycidae; genus Centroberyx; species Centroberyx affinis. Next base: position 69,966 of record NW_027282027.1, on the reverse strand, counting down.
AATTATTAGTTATTGAAGTGATGAAGTGATCTATTCAAACAGCAGCCACCATTAGTGTTACTATGTGTATACTACTTGTTACTGTTTTTAAGTCCAAGTCAAGTCACAAGTCTTTCAGGGCAAGTCACAAGTCAAGTCTTACTGTAAGTCTTCATAATTGCAAGTCAAGATGCAAGTCTTTCAGGTCTGTGAATGCTGACCATGCCCATTACAATGACATGGGACCAGCTCTCATGTTTTTAAAGTTTTCCTTTCAAAACATTTTTTTATTCTATTATTTTGAATAGGTCAACTAAAATGACATTAGACAGTGGATAACACCATGATAGCAATGATCCCATTTACAGAGATGGAGTGAGCAGATTATTTTCCCAGCTGGGTTCTAATGCTACTGTCCCTTACTTTTATTTTACAACTTTAATTTTGCTGGTTATTTGATGCCCAATCACTGGGTTCAGAGGTATCAAATACAAGGCAGAGTCCAGTTTGGGATGAGGTTGGGATGTGATTGGCATGCTTGGTGATTGATGACATATATGGTTTCGATAGTGAATGTCCCGGTACCTGTGGGGTGGGGTGGGAATAATAAATAATAAATAATAATAAATAATTTGAATTGTATCTGTCTTAAGTTCTCATTAATCATCTTCTCATCTCTCATGTTCTTTTATGTGAGTTACCTTAGAGTAGGAGCGTCTCACCTATCCTGCTAGATCTGGGGAGGGAGGGTTCATGCTTGGACCAGTAAGTAGGTTGAGCTTCAAGTTCAAGTTCAAGTTCAATAACTTTATTTGTCCCGTGGGGCAATTGGTTATGCAGCAGTGGGACGCATACATTTAGCACACATAAGACACAGGGCACATAAATACAGCAAGACCAAAGACATAAATACACAATAAAAATAAAAATAAAAATACGCAGTTAATTAAAAGATACACGTTATGCAGACAACTACCTTTTCCTCCTAGAGTTTAGGAGGGAGATGGCAGAGGGTATGAAGGAGTGTTTGTATCTGTTGGTTTTAGCAAGTGGAAGTCTAAGGAGGGTACCAGATGGCAGAAACTGAAAGCTTGCACTATACACTTCAGGTAGCTACTGTGATTGAAGACCCTGAAGCCCACCTCACCACATCTCAAGTAGATTATTCTGGTAATTTCATTCAGGATCATTCAAGATAGGCACAAACATACCTATAGTTGAGGGTATAGAGACTAATTGTATTGGGGGGTGGGGACATAGATCCTTCACTATCCAATCGTCTAGGGTAAGGAGACTATATTTACCCCTACAAGGCAGTAGCATTACCCCTCTGCTACAAAAACTTAGTAGTACTTAATAGTTTGTCACTTTGGCATTTACATTTTTGGTGAAGGTGATTTAGTCTATCTTTTACTGTATTCAAGAAGGCTCAACAGTGATGCAATGACCGAATGTTTTAGACACAATTACGCCACTGCCACCAACCTTAGACCCTTGAAGCATACAAGGATAAACTTCCAAGAAAAACTTATTAGGAAAATAAAATGGAAGAAACTGTGGGCAGCCAAGTCGAAGAGAGATCCCCACCGGGACGGCAGAGCTTGCAATAGGTGCAACATTTAATTTTCCTATTCTGGGCCAGGAGTAGGCCAGGTGTGGGCACGATGAGGAGGGGCTAGCAGCTTTATCTGCTATAATAACATATGAGCAGGATTAGATATTGGTATCTGTTATTTATATTTGGCTTAGCACATGGAAAAAATGCTATTTATGGATAAAGTGTGCAACAACATATAACACTTTGAGTCACTGTTACTGTAATCACTGTTACCCATGTGGGAACTCCTGACATCCACAAAGGGGCAGCAGAGATCTGCTGTTGTTCAGCAGAAACAAAACACAGTCATTGCTTCCTGTCCCTGATATCTTGAAATCCTTGACTCTACCTGATCAACTTGGTTACAGTTTATGTGTAAGTCCTGTTGAAAGAAGCATTAGACGCACAGTTCAAGGAAGTATTGTGAGTGAGATTAGAGGAAAAGGAGTTAAGCTAGCTACACATCACAAGACAGTGACTTTAAATCATACCTATAATTCTTTGATGATAGAATCAAACTTTGGAGAAAATGTTCTGGCATATAGCAAGTGAGGGTTTGATGTTATTTTTTGCATCAGCATTTTGGCAAACTGAAGACTCCTTACTGTGCAATAATTCTGATTTTGTTTGCATGTTATACATCTCAATACTATTTGCATAATACGCCAATGGGGAATTCCACACTTGCCTCATCAATTATTTGCAATTCTGAGAAACAATGAAGGCTTTATGTGCAGAATACTGTGTGGTTGAATCATCCATGAAGACGACAGTCAGAACTGTAGCCTCTGGTTCACTGAGTCTCATATGTTCTCTTGTTATTATTTTTGATATATGGATTTTTCCCGGGTATCTTTTTCCAGCGGCATATAAAATGATTTGTTTTCAGAGAGTTCTGGACGCCTGAGGAGAACAATGGAGCAATTAAAGACACACACACACACACACACACACACACATACACACACACTTTACATTCTGTGAACATTGTTGTTCTGATTGCTCCCTCTTTTCCTTGGGAGGTTATGAAGTGTGTAGAGCATATTGTCCTCCTTAAGCACTTTAAGAGCTTTTTTGCACGTTCGAAACACTATCAAACACACAACTCTTCCCCCAGGTCACATCCCACTAGTTTGACATTTCTCTTATTTCTCTTAAGTCTCTCTCTCCACCGCCTCCACCACCACCATGATCATTATCATTGCATCTCCGGCTCTATGTCTCTTTTTTCCCCCAGTATGCTTTGCCAAAATTTCGCACTTGAAAACACACGCATTTCCTGAAGCATTCTTATTGGTGATAAATTCAGTGGCTATTTAAATATGTTACATTGAGGTGAACACTTGACCAGCGGTTTGTCATTTTCTGCAAGAGCTGGCAGAAATATTCCCTCTCATTAATGGGAGTCATAAAACACCTAGATCACTGAAGAGGACACTCAGCACTTTCAGAGGACGCACACAAGTATGTGCACGCACGCACGCACGCGCACACACACACACACACACACACAGTACACACAAATGATAGAAAGAGAAAACAGAAGAAAGACTTGAGGTGCAAGAAACATTTTCCAGTAAAGAACAGATGTGAAAAGGAAAGAATGGCATAGTGAAGGAAAGAAGAAGAGAGTCAGATAAATAAAACTTAATGCAGATCTCTTTTTCTTTTATTGCAGTGATTGAACACTAGATGGACTATAGGTATTCACTCCACTGCACATCAGCCGTTTAAGGCAAACACTGTAAAAATTAAGTGTGACTTGAATTATTGCAGTAAAAGAGTGCAGGCGCCTATGTTTACTACTTTATCTATTTGATTGCAAAGAATTAAAGAGATAAGAGTGGGGAAAGTGATTTTGGCAGTTGGCCATTGTTGCTAATCAATATGACAGTTCTGGCAAAGGCAATGATGTGCTGCAGAGAGAGAGGTGGGAGGAGGAGACACAGAGAGGGAGGATGTGTTTGTGGGTGCAAGTGTGTGTGTGTATGTGTTTGCATCTGCTTGTGTGTCACAGTACTGGCAAATGAAATGAATAAATCTCAGAAAGATTTTTTTCTTCAGTGTCTTTGCAACAACACATTCAACATTCCTGTTCAACAAGTCCCAAGGGGGAAAAAACAGAAAACTCATGCCATTCATCTGAATTTTCTCAATATTTGTCTTTCACTTGTCATATTTTTCCAGAATGAAATACAGTGAGACAGCCAGACAAACATACAGACACAGACAAAGTGATGAAAAAGTGAGAGGTGAGAGAGGAGAGTGTTGAGGCTGTTAAAGACAACCAGAGTAAATTGAAAGTGACAAAATGGCCCAATTACAATGATGCCCCACTTGTTAATTAATGCTCCAATTTACAGCGTTAAACCCACTAAACTTTGTGGGCTTTGTGGGCACACACACAAACCGCTGCATAAATTAGAGAGATAAAAACATATCCTTTAACGATACAGATGTAGTAGCCACTAACCACTGAAATGTTGAACAACAAAAAGAAAACACTGCTAGTCTCTCACACACACACACACACACACACACACACTTTAATCTACATGTAACACATTTGCCAAAACAAAGAGGGTTGACTCATGCAAAGGCAATATCTGTTTCCGTATCCTTCCGCTTTGAGAAATAATTCAGTTAGCAGCAGTAATGGGGATAACAGTATAATCAAAGAACAGACAGAGGTATTGGTAACACTTTACAATAAGGGTACACTAAGTTAAGGGTTAGTTAATGCTTAATAAGCATTAACTAACCCTTAATTAACAGTTAACTAATGTGTAATTTACTAATGGTGTTCATGTTAACTAAGGTATTAATTTCTACATTATTTAATAGTTTATAAAGATGACTATTAAATAATGTATAAATTAATACCTTAGTTAACATGAACACCATTAGTAAATGATTACCAGACACATTAGTTAACTGTTAATTAACTAACCCTTAAGTAATGTGCCCTTATTGTAAAGTGTTACCGAGGTATTTATCTGCTTTCAGAGATGTACAGTTGTGTTTCAGGAGCAGCAGTGTTCTTGTCCTGATGCAGAAAGACAACCTTTAACGATGTGGGACTCTGGATTAGATGTTTTCCTTCTCTCTGTCTTGAAGCACAAAGAAGCAAAGAAACACACACACACACACACACACACATAGATTTTGATGCTATAAGCACATATGTTCTATTTCAGCTATAACCTGCTTCATACGCAAACGATTAAAAATGTTCAGAGTTGGGAGAAGTTTAATAGTGCAACTTCATTGGTCCCTTAAGGATAGTTTGACAGTAGTTGTTGAGGAAAGATTTATCCTGGCGACGTGTCAGTCATAAACTTCACTAGTTATCAACTGCTGCCATGATAATCCCTACTCAAGATGGAGACCTCGTTCATCCTTTCATTTTCTTTACTTGCTTAATCCTTTCAGAGTCATGACGGTCTGGAGCCTATCCCAGCATGCACTGGGCAGAACGCAGGGGAACATCCTGGACAGGTTGCCAGTCCATCATAGGGCGGACACAGATAGACAATCCAGGACCTTCTTGCTGTGAGGTGACAGTGCAAACTGCTGAGTCACTGAGTCGCCTTAATTAACTTCTTCACCACATTAATTGTTTTTGTTTAATACACTAACCACCTGTTTTACATTCTGTACATTTTTTGAAGTGTTGATTGTCTCTCTTAATTCTGGCAGCATTTACATTATCTAGGCAAACTACTTGAGAATTAGTGCTAATTGTATTTCATTTGATAATTTGCTTGATCAAATTTGATTTTGTTTACTGATGTCATTTCACTAATTATCTTTTTTTCCATTGACTGCTTCTTTCATGTTGTATCATGTAGCAGTGCCCACTTCTCCTGAGAGAGATTCTCCCTCTGTATTACACAGCCATGCGCGTGCACACACACACACACACACACACACACACACACACACACACCTACACACACACACACACACACACACACACACACACACACACACACACACAAATGACTGTGTGTATCTTAACGAAAAGTGTGATTGCCACATCTGTGAAGCTCTTTTTAATCCTCTCCTCTGTCATCTTTTGTTCTTCAAAAAAAAAAAGGCCATTGAGTCATAAGTAAACACACAAATTCACACACACACACACACACACACACACACACACTCACAGGGCGCAGTCATGTGCACACATACACACAGTGACAAAAACTGTCACTAACAGTAGTCCATTATCCTAATTACAGCCATTACGAAGTCAAAAACAACTGAATCAACATCCAAACAAACAAACCAAAAGCAAAAAAATTGAATTAATTATATCACAAAATATGCCGTAGGGGAGTAGTCATATTTATATACGATGCAGATGTCAATACTGCCTCTTTTGCCTTGTTTCCTCCCCTCCCTTTTTCTCTCTCTCTCTCTCTCTCTCTCACACACACACACACATGTATCACACGTTCTCTCTCTTTTTCTCAGATACTCAAACAAATGCTTTCAAATAATCTCAGGGCTTATCACTAACAAAACATCAAACTTCAAAGTCATTATAAAGGGGAAAAGGTGTGGAAGAGCAGGGTCCTTTAAATATTACTCTGGGTGTGTGTGTGTGTGTGTGTGTGTGTGCGTGCGCGTGCGCGTGGTCATTTTAATGGCCGAAAGGCCGGTCAGCCTAATATATAATGGAGCAATATCATACATCACAGGTCTATAACACATACACACACACACACACACACACACACGCGTGCACACAGACAGTGACACATACACACATAGATTTCATTTCAAATTTCCAAAGCTCAGACTTTTAATGGATTTCGCCATTATTAATTCACACGCACATTAATTATTGAAGCAGCGGTCAATGGGCTGCAGCAGTAAACCTGGTGACTCACGGAAACACTAAACCCAGATGAACAGACAGGGTCATTTTACAGGCCATTTTCTACCTTGAAAAGCTTATTCTCAAAGAATGTTGTAGGGCTTCATTCAAAAAGGCTACATTTCCACTTTGAAAAAGCAAAAACAAAAAAAAAAACTTTATGAAAATACACTCACTGAATTTTGTCATGTTTTTAAGGTGACTTTAGTTATATTCTTCTCTGGTTTGTGCTGTGATGTTTCATTAAAGAACATCAAAAGTCAAGTCTCTCTTTCTTTCTCTCTCTCTCTCTCTCTCTCTCTCTCTCTCTCTCCACACATGGCACAGATTAGCTTCAAGAAAACGGTAACAACGCTCTATTAAGCTCTAGTTCTCTCCCCTGCTGTTCCCCTTTTTTCCCCTCTCTCTTTACTCTTTTTTTCCCCCTCTCTCTGGTCCTTCTCCTACCATCAACTCATCTCCTCCTGCTGCCCCATTCTCTTTGTCTTCTTCCTTTCCTCCTCTTATCTTCTTTCTTTCCCTTCCTCTCCCTCTAAATCTTCCCTCCCCTCTGTCTCCTCTGTTGTTTGTCTTGGCTCTTGTTGGACCATACCACCGCTGAGGTCAGTCCCAGCCTCAGCAGCGCCAAGGGATCCCTCACTGCTCTTCCCTCAATCTCTCCACCAGACATGGAGCTCAGAGCTGATGGGAGGCTGGCAGACAACAGATAGACAAACAAACAAACAGGAGGAGGCCAGGTGAACGGACAGAGGCAGGGTTGGATGAATAGACAGACAGAGAAAGTGTGAATACAGAGGGAGGGTGACAAGGTGATGGTGAGTGTATAAAGTTGGCTAATCCTATATTGGTTTTAGCCCAAAACTTGTGCCTGTCTGTTCCTCTGCTTTCATCCAATGAACGATGGTTGTTTATGATGTCTGAGCCTCTGCTTCTCCAAGAATAGCCCGCCAAAAACTCCCGGGACACACTCAACATCTGGGCTCTCTCTCTCTCTCTCTCTCTCTCTCTCTCTCTCTCTCTCTCTTTTAGTCCCATTACAAATAAGACAAGCAACTTCTGTTAATAGTTTTGAGAAACAGCTCAAAACCCATTTTTATGATCTTGCTTTTAATTCCACCTTTTTATTTTAACACCATTATTATTAATTCATACTATATTTCTTATACTTGTTTTATATTTCTTATACTTGTTTTATGCTTTTTATATCTAGGATTGTTCTTTATTATTTTTAATTTATTTTATTATTATCTTATTCTTTGATATACTTGTTTTATATTTCTTATACTTTATGCTTTACTTTACTATAGTTTTATGCTTTTTATATCTTAGGATTGTTTTTTTATCATTATTGATTTTTATTGTTTCTCTTGTAAAGCACTTTGAGCTGCATTTTATGATATGAAAGGTGCTATACAAATACTATTCATTATTAATAATAATAAACAAATACTATTATTATTTATTATTATTATTATTATTATTATTATTATTATTATTATTATTATTATTATTATATGGCGGATCACTTTATTCCCATTGCAGACCAATTTCTGGTGGAAGCATGGGCTCATCATGAAAATCAGTTTGATGTGTTGTACATTATATTTGAGTGTTTCTGAATACCCATATCTGTCTCTCCCTAACAAAAATTAAATGTAAACCTCTTTTATTTGTTGAACTTACCATATTTCTTTCCTTTTTTTTTTATCCTATTTTTTTCCTTTGTTTCTATACTATACGAGAATACAAAGCCTTCTAATAAGGAGCTTGTAACTATCAGCTCACAATAACACTGATGACTGAGTAGGTGTTCCTTTACTCAGGGCATTGTTAATAGAACATGTTGAAAAAATCACTCACACACAACACAAAATGCAAAAGAGAGCAAGGGCATGGGGAGAGAGAACAGAGAACAGTGAAAGAGCAAAAGAGGGAGACAGGATGGCAGCATGTTCCTTAGTCTGAATATCAGCTCCAACTGTTGCCTCACAAACATCTGGACACTTGGATTTGCAGCTGCTATGTGGCACATGTACAGAGAAAGACACTTTTAAAATGAAAGAAAGTCTTGAAATTCTTGTTGCCAAAAGATTAAAGCTGCCAGAATTACTTTTTAAAGATTTTTTTTTTTGTCGTTACTGCTTTAGTCTCAACAAGTCTTGACCACTAATTGAGACTAATCTGAAGCCTTGGGAATTGAGTTCTGACTTCAAATTTATGTTCCCTCGCATTCTCAAAAGATAAACTGACATGCATATACAGTATGTGTACAGTTGCAAAAAAGTGTCCTCACTAACAGGGGATGTGTGAGGAGAAGACGACACAAATGGAAAGAAATACAAAAAATCACAGGGACATGTTCTTCTCTTATGATGAGTAAAGTTTCATGATCCACAAAAAAAACTCAAGATGGTGCCACAATAGAGATAGATAGATAGATAGAGAGCGAGAGAGAGAGAGAGAGAGAGAGAGAGAGAGACAGATGAAATCACAAAAAGGTTATAATAGGACAGTGCTAATTAACAAATGTAAACCAAGATGCTACAATCAACGCTTGTTGAAACGGGCAGTCATTGCTGGAGATGTGCACGGCATTCTATTGTGTTAATCATCAAACCATTCAAATCATATTTGTCACATTAGCTGTCTCTAATGTAGGATTGAAAAAGCAAACATTGCTTCTGTTGTGATCACAATGATTGACCCACTTCTGTTCTGCAGGGTATAATCATCACAAGTGCAACAAATTACTTGAAGGTTGTGAGAGAGTCTGTATTTCAGCCCTGCATCTGTTTTAACTAACCAGAGTCTCATTTTTCTATTTTTTAATTTTTTTAATTTTTTTTTTTTTTTCTTGATTGGAAACCAGTTTAGAAAGAAAAATGGGAGAGACAGAGAAAGATGACATTTTAAAAAAAATCAAAGATTGAACAGTGACATGAATTTCAGAGTCTTATTTTTAGAATGCTCAAAAATGCTAATATCAGCATTTATAGAAACTGAACAATGATCAAAGTTGATAATGCAGATTCATGCTTCAGCTGACAACATTCTCCATAGTACAGTGTGTAATCGTACCAATTATGCACCAGACTTTCACATCGCCTCTTTGTCTCTGTCATTCTGTCTTCAACCTACATTTTACACGGGTTGCTGCACACTCGCCGTTAACTGCTCATAGCCGCCTTTTATGGGTGATTGAGCGAAAGACTTATGGAGTTGATGAGAGGGAAAGTGAATGGATAAGTAAAAAATGGGTGAGGGAAAGTTGGAGTTGGTGAGTGAGGGAAACGATGAACAGGATCGGGAAAGTCAGTGAATGTCATCATATCCAAATCATCTGCCTGGCCCTTAACCCACGGCCTTAGCCTGCTTAGTTTCCACTTCTTAAACGCTGAGTGTGTCATGCTTTACTTTGTTTTCATACTTTATTGGTGTACTTTTTTTAGTTTTTTTCAATGAAGGAACCTAGATTAAACTCTCCGTCCTCTCATCCTCTCATCCGTTTGCTAGGTAATCTTGTTTTTATGTTGTTTTTTTCATAACTCAGTAGCTTCTACTAAAAAAAAACCATAAACATAAACTAAGCAAAAACTTAGCATAACACAATTGTATGTGTGTGTGTGTGTGTGTGTGTTGGGGGGGCAGAGTGAGAAAAAAGAAAGAGACAGGAATATTGGAAAAATTTAAGATGAAACACAAAAGGCAAGCACATCCTGTATTTTCAGATATCCCTCTTCTTTTTGTGTTCTAGACTACATCTTTCTTTTCTCAAAACACACATAGATAGATGTTCTCTAGAGTGTAACCCTCTCTTTGTAACCTCCTCTCCATCTTTCTCCATCTTTTCTCCATCTTTCTCCTCCTTTCTCCATCAGCCAATGATATATTACATTCTTTGCTGCTTCAGATGCCCTGAGGAAGGTCTACTTGACCGAAAGCTAGCGGTTCAATGAAGTAACTTGCATGGATCTAATGTTAAGAAGTTTTGCTCTTACACATTATTTGCCCCAACAGCATCCTCTACTCCGCTGAGCTCTTTTTGTGTTACTTTTGAAAACCTTTCATGCTATCTATTGATGTCTGAAAGCTTTAGTGTCTACTTAGTGGTCAGGAATGTAATGCAGGGTAAACCCACCTAAACATTTACTGACCGTTTTATTTGGGGAATAGCATGTGCACCTTTTTACACTGACATAAATCTTCATGGCTTAAATTCATAGTGTGTATCATAGTAAGTATAGTATAAAACTGATGCAATGTATTTGAGCCTAGAGTCTTTTAAGTAAAAAAACCCCCCATAAATTACTGCTTTTCTGTGTAGTTGATTATGGATTATTGAAGTGTAATTGATTTTTGTTTATTTTAGTGGTTGTTTACCTTATGATAATCATCATAAGGCATAAGGTCATAGCTTACCCTCCTTTCTATTGACCGTTACATCAATGAACAGAACATAAATCTACAGAAAAACTCCTGGGTTTTCATTCATCCATTTCATTGATTCTCTGTCATAGTTAAACAACAAAATAGGAGATGTAGGCACTGGACGTTAGGGAGCCCATTATCAAAGAACATTCCTGAAATTTCCATCTACAGTGAAAGAAGGAGAGAGAGGGGTGTGCAGGGGTTGGGGGGAGGGGTAGAGAGAGAGACAGGAAGAGATTGATAACGATGGATCGATATCAAACGAAGTCTAGCAGTCCGGCACAGACAGACAATTCCAGTGAAGATTATTATGCTTCCTCTGCAGTCATTCTAATTGTCTTGTTTTCTTGAGCAGTACGCACACACACACACTCACACACACACACACACACACACACACACACACACACACACACACACACACACACACACACACACACACACACACACACACACAAACACATACAGTACATGCAGACACCATGGAGGTCTTTATTACATGGACCATTAAATTGAAGCTGCTCTTTAATCAGATGCTTTTCATCTGTAAACGTGCTTTCTCCTTTGAGAGTTGGAGCGAGAGCATGAGGAGGAAAGGAAAAAAGTAGAAAACGAGTAGAGAAACGACATGATCATTGACTCAAGGGGAAAAGTGAAAATAAATGTGAGTGAGGTGGAAGGAGGGTGGTATAGGACAAGAGGAAACAAAGGTATAATGGAAGGATGAGGAAGAGGATATACAGATGGAAGTGTGAGCAAATAGTCTATGTGATCTTTTCCTCCGCTCTTGGCGATCGCTGATGAGGTGAAGGAGTATGAAAGGAGGAGTGAGCAGAAGAGTGATGCTGCGGTTACCTGCCTCCGTACTCCTCACGCATCAGCAGAGTGAAGGGAGCACTAGAGACAGAAATTATAAACGGTGAGAAATTGCGAGGAGTGAGAGGGATAAAGAGCCGTGGAGAGAAAAGGGAGAAAAGCAACAGGTGTAAGTGGGGGAACCAGAGAGAGGAAGGGATGAAGAGGAGATGTGTTGTATGCTGCAGTCAGCTGTGGGTTGAGGGTTTAATCTCTGCATACACTGCTAACCATCTGTTCTGTTGTGCACACTGTTTATCTCCTTAATTAATTCATGTTGATTCAGCTCATTCGCTGTGTCAGCTCTCTAACTACAGATCCCCCTTCTCTTCGTATGAATCTCAACATGTTCACTGACATCGGAGCTTTCCTAATATGTTCAACATGCTTTCAAAAAAACACTCCCTCTTCAAACTAAAATTCTGTTTGTATAAATGCTGGGAAAGCCAAAATAGTCAAGAAATTCCACTATTTTCACTTGCTGCATTGCTTGCCCCCAAGAGGGAAGTTTGTAAAATCCTGCAGAACCGATGCGGGATACAGTAGATGAAGAGTGGTTGGAATTTTACATTGGCTACCACTGTATATATTGTGTACCACACATGCATGCACACAGACCCATATCCACACACACACCCGCACACACACACACACACACACACACACACACACACACACACACACACACACACACACACACACACACACTGAGCATGTAGATGATTTGAAATATCGGACATGATCTTGAACCACTGATGGTTTCTCTCAAAACTAGAAACAAGGAAGCGGAGATTCTGGAGCTACTCCGTTGACAGCAAATGGGTTAATAATCTTGTGGGCACAGTAACAGGAACCGCAGCATGATTTTACAGGCATATGGCCGCATTCTCTGGTTCATAACTGTTAGCACTACAATGACATGAAGCTCATCTGGCTCTAAAACAATCACAAATTCTATCCTATTCTTTTTCAATGGGGCAGCTCTCGGATTTGTCTCTTGAGAAGCCATAGACCAACTTCTCTGTTTTTCAAGCCATCCATGTTCACAAATATTTATTTAATTGTCTAAGAATAACACTTGTGAATTCTGGATGGATTTTTGCTGTCAGTGTTTGCCTCACTCACTCTGTATAGGCTCCCTCACATAATCACACGTACACTGTGCACACAGTTTAATAAGAGTGACCCTGATTAATTAATGTTTACACATACATGTTGATGAGCCTCATTAGTTTTCTTCCCACATGCCCATATGTCTCCCACTCCTACACACCATCTACACACTGAAGACATCACATCCTGCTTGCTGCAGCTGCTAACGATGTACCATATACCTCCGATGCACTGTACTGATGCCCAAAGAGGCTCTTTTCACCTCGACCTTGGATGGGGGATTGGTGGTTGTGTGGTGCGTGGGGGACGGGATGGTCATTGAAAGATAAAAGAAAAAAGATGGAGGAAAAATATGAAAACAGGAGAAAGAGAAATGGAGAAGAGATTGATTTGTTATGAGATTGATGATGCAATCCCCAATTATTGTGCTTGAGTGCATTTATTTATTATATATTATATTATTCATGCTTCACCACTAGCTGAGGTATCGCATTAAGGAATGACTATTTGTGCAGGTGTGCATATGCATTCACATGCATGTGCACACGCGCACGCACACACGCACTGGTTTCTTCTTTTAAGACTGAATTTTCAGAGATAATCAGGGAATCATATAATGTGAAATGCTCGCAGACACCAGGTTTTCAAAGTATGTACATATGGTTTTGAATATAAGGGAGTAAAGATCTCTGATTCCTACATAATGTTGGTGTGCAGTAGTCTCTCTGTCTGTTTCTTTCTGTCTCTCTTTCTGTCTCTCTCTGTCTGTTTTTCTGTCTCTATTTCTTATCATTTCTGGTCTCCTTCTTTCCACTCTAATAAAACAGGATAAGGTCAGAAGACCTTGCAATGACTGGGATTGATAGCTTTGATGCCATGAAACGGTTCCTATGGGAATCTGAGCTCGCTCTGCTACTCTTTGAAATTCAGATCCATGCCAAATATGGCTTTGCATTTCAAAGTATGGAATTTCTTCTATACACATATGTATAGAGGAACATATTGTAATGATAAGCTCTGAAACATGAAGCACACACACACACACACACACACACACACACGCCTTACTGAATGATTAAAGAGGTGGTTGAGAGTAAACTTGAGGCTGAGCAAACTGTTTATCATTAATAAAGCCTTGAACAAACACTGCAGACTCTCTGTGGACATATTTCTCCCTGAATGTGCTACTGTTTATAAAGCCCATAGCAGCAGAGAAGAGATAAGAGTAGTGATTTAGCATAGCAGAGGCCTTCAGGGGGTCAGTATTACACTCACTACTACTACAGTACATCTAAGCTACAGTACATCTAAAGTACATGAAATCACATATGGAAAGAATCCCCAACACAGGATCACAACGTTGTCACAGTTGACAGTTGAAAGTTCCAGTGAATATGCAGAAGTGATGATGTCATGATAAAAAGAAAGTTAGTGAGAGCATCTGATGTAATAGAATGGAAGTTAATGTTAGTTGATGCCGTCATGTGTTTCAGAGACTGTAATGTCATAATAGATAGAATACCATAGACAGGGAAGTTCTGATGTCATAGCAGGTAGAATGACAGACAGGACAGTTGTGATGTCATAAAGAGTACAATGCCTGGGCAAGAGAGAGTATGATGTTATATTGGTGCAACTGACAGAGATGTAGACCTAGACCTAGAATTATAGGTCTAATCTCAAACCCAACACTTGACCAGTGGCCACTTACATCTCATTCACAACTTGGTTGTTTTTGCATACCATTATCCGCAATGCAATATCTATTCCCCCAGAACATCAGACTCACTCTCACAGATCATGAATGTTTAACACAAAGGAAATCCTTCTATTTCCCCCAAAAGCAAGTTGAATATTAATGTTGCTGTCTGTGCAAAAAGCGAGACGTTGCTAGCTAACTGGCAGAAGAAACCGTCAATGGTGACTTGGTATTGAGTGAGTTGAGTGGCCAGTTGGCAAATAGGGTTTGAGATGGTCTTTGAGCTCCTGAACTGATGCAGACAATGTGCAGATCAAGTGGTCAAGTGGCTGAGTGTTGGGTTGAGATTGGATCATTAATGCCATAGCATTTTGCTAATATTGTAAGTAAATGAACATCGCTCTATACTTGGTGAATGAAGGTAAAAGCTGAAATGCACAACACAAATGCCAATATATTATACAGGGAATAATATATTGGCAATATAGTCAAGGAAAGGATGGTGCTTCCATTTTCATACATCAGGTTCCTGGGTCTCTTGGTTCTGTGCCACGTATCTAAAGTTTAATGGGATGAGATTCCAGCTCTGTGGCCAAAGACAGAGAAGTTGTGATGACATAATGGATAAAATATCAAGCAACTGAGCTGATGTAATGCCCCAATGTTACATGATCCTATGACATCATAAAAGAGAGCCGATACCATTATAGCCATTGTTGCCCCAACAAAGGTCATTCCAGGTGTTTTATAATATCAAAAGCTAGACTCAATCAGATAAGACTGTGGTCTTTTTGCGTAATCAGTCAAAATTGTGGAAACTTTGGAAACACTTTTTTTACAGTCACAAAGATGAAATTGCATACATAGGTAATTTTTGTTACAATGCATTTTGAGTATTCACTCAAAATGCGACTCTTAGCTTTACACCCATCTCTTCTCTCTATCTGGTTAAAATTCTGGCTCTTTAGTCAAGTACAGATGTGGCAAAAATAAGGGCAACTCATCTAGACAGAAAAGGGTGATAAAGACGAGGAGATTAGAGTTTGTTTGATAGAGGGATACAGAGCGGGGTCTAGGAGAAATCATGTGACTGGCGAGAAGTGCAGTGACTGTACCTTTCTGGCAGATGAGCTGACAAGTCATTAGTGGTTATAGGAGTCTGAGGCTCCTGAGCCAAGGGTGGAAGAAATCAGCATCTATCTCTGTCTGCTCCCATTGCTGTTACACATATTAAGACTTAATGAACCATCAATCATCCCAAAATATCCTAATCCTAATATCTGCATTCTCTATCAACCACACATCCTGGAAAACTAGTAATTGAAAGGGGAATGAGGCACATAAAACATGTCTGTAATGGTTCTTCGGGGATGTACACACTCAGGAACATGCAAAGCAACATTTGCTACCACATACACAGTGTCACAAATAAACACACAACTTTCGGTTTACATGGTTCAAACTACGTAATGTTTGAGTTTTAAGTAAAATAATGTAGAAAAGATGTAATCCTCAGTCTAAATCGAGAGTGTGCTTTTTAATGACCAAAACTCAAACCGCTAGTCACAGAGATCTCCTTAGTTGGAGAACAGATCAGTATTACTGATACTGTGAATGACACATGGCACCAACTTTGAAAGACCAGCTCTTCAGCTGGGATCATAGTCATCGATATGTTTATGAGTCAGTTTAGTTAAATTCACTGTGGTGAAAAGTATCCTCCATCTATTTCATGTGGCACTTAATTTGCAGCATGAAAATGTTAAGTTCCATCTACGTTCAGATGAGATATTAAGCTTTTTGGTTCTCAGATCCCATAGCCTAGTGCAAAACTAATATACCCATCTTCAGCAATATGTTAAGACCTGTTTTACAGCTGCATTACATGGATAAATTATTTTTGACTAAAAAGGTCATGCCATGACTCCAGAATGAGATGTATGTAGAGAACACTTCCATTTATGAGTTTAGTAACTGCAGCTCCAAAGAACAGGCTGAGAGCCTCTGTATATTTAACCAGTTTGTTATTAAACAAGCACATTGATACAGAACAAGAAGCAAACAAAGTAGTACACTCCAGTGGTATATTTATTGATGATTGGTGAATTTGACAAAGACAATAGGATGCACACATAATACATACAAATACATACAATATATATATAGCAATAACATAAACACCATCCACAAACATAGTGACTCAACACTATGTTTGACATTATATGTAGGGATGTTAAAGCATAATTCCATAAATTTTCAACCTGGACCTTATTTTCCCATGTTTTCAAATCAGACTAATCGATTCTGACCAAATTCTCGTCAGTTAGCTACTTCATAGAGCTTCTTACGTTTTGCAGTCTGATAGGGCCAACGGACAAAAAAAATCAACCCCAAAAGCACCCAAAGCAAGTCTTTCCAACTTTTTTGATTGCTTATTCTGTAGTGAGACATGTTAGAAAAACCTATGGTCCTATAGGACTAAAACCTTGGTCCTGTAGGACTAAAACCTTGGTCCTACACTGCACCTTGGTAAGCAAAACCGAAGTATCTCTGTGAAGTAAATGACAAGATTTTGGTCAGAATCAATTTGTTTGATTTTAAAACACCGGAAAATAATATCCAGGTTGGAGAGCCGCGCACCCTGGTGAGCAAGAGAAGTATAGCTCTGTAAGTAGGTCTGCAGTGTTAATATTTTGGGAAGAACTGATCAGTATGATAGAAAATTATGGGAAAACAGAGTCCAGGTCAAAATGGCCAGTTATGTTTGGAATGGAGGTGCTGCTTTAACAAAATAGAAGGCAATAGGCTGCAGCTCAGAGGGTGATGTTGCGTTGCATGTGATTACAAGGCAGATGTGATCTCTGCTTGACCCTGTGCATGGAGGTGAGGATTACTGTAATGCTTGGCAGTTGAATTATTTGCCATGGGAACAACATGTGATTCAAATCACAGAACAAATTGTATTGTGCTCATAAGGTGGGTCATGATATTCATGCAATGACACTCCCTGCCCCCAACACACACACACACACACACACACACACACACACACACATACAAAACATGTGAACAGTGTTTTTTCCTCTTCCTTGAATGTACTGCTGTGTTTGTGTGTCTGTTAGCCTCACCCACTCTTTGCTGTTATAGGACTCAAGTACTTTCCACAATAGACTTGTCACCGCTGATTGATCTACTCTGTGTTGTTCTTCTGTCATTGTTATGTCACTGTTAGAGGGTGTTTATGCCCTGCGCCCAAAATAGCTTCTCCTGGCTTCGGGTGGCGCGTGTATATGACTTCCTATCCAGTTTTAACACACCGGAAGCCATTGAGCTACAGCAACAAAAAGATAGAAAAAGGGATTATTCTGTCTGTGGTACACACATACACATACACACACACACACACACACACACACACACACACACACACACACACACACACACACACAGAGGTTAATACTGTCCTCATTAAAAGCTCATGATTTCAAACCCAATTCCAGCTATGTCTGGGAGCCATTGTGGAAAATTGCATTTAACGTACAGAAGAGAAGCTTTAAATATTTATTCATTCATCCAGAATGATAATAATGCCCTTTCAGTTTGAAGATGGCATTTAGATATGATGATCTTTCAAATTTTATTTGTTCCACCTCCTCTCACTCACATCTTCACCCTCTGGTTTCACACCTCTCTAAGCAGAGAACCAGCCCTTGGACCAGGCCAGAGAACCATGCAGACCGGGATCTGCTTGGCCTTCTGGGTCTGGGCTAAGATTTGTACAGACCCAACAAAATGGTTTTAGCAGAATGATCCTAAGGGATTTTTTTGTTGTTTGTTTGTTTTATTATTTTGGGGGGTATATGGAAGAATCTTGACCTCTGTAATACATTTTTGATGACCCTCCTTAATGCAAATAATATATTTTCCATGGTCCTCCCTGTAGACTCACAAAATCAAAAACGACCAACCAAATGACCAAAGGCTAGTTCAGAAAGTTATAATTGCTGTCAAAAGAAAAAAAAACAAATCGAGTGATGATTTAAACAATGAGCAAACAGAAGCTTTTTGCAGCTTATTACTACTGAAAATAAAAAAAAACATGAAAACCAAACAAGGGGATTGCAGACATAGACTGTTGAGTTTATGCTGACCCTGCTCATATACTGTATCTATTTTAACAACTAAAGCTAACCAGATGTAATGTATCATAAAGTATAATTAAGTCAGAGAAAATCCATTACTTGTCAGCAGGCTACAGTGTATACAACATCACCTTTTACTGACTGTGACTGTGGCCAATATGATAGACCTTTTCCCTTTTTTCCCCTTTTCCTTTTCATTCATTGCATAAAACCTTGCTTGTTTATGTGACAGTCTAGTGTCTAATTAAGATGATAAAATGTTTGGTCTACTTTGCCTGAGAAGGGCTTCAGTTAATGATGCGGTGATACTAGTAGAAATGTGCACATCACTGATGTTATTGATAAACCTTGAACTGAACACATAAAAACAGGCATAGATATGAAAGAGCAGCGAGGTGTGAAAATACAGTAGATAACTGATGAAGAGAGAAGGCGGCAAGTGTCTTATGTTTTTATGGAGAGGATGAAAACGTTTGTGTGGCCTCAAATGTTCACTGCTGACCAATGTAAGCTGTTGAAGACAGGTATAATAAGGCATGTGCACCAGGTGTGAATAGCCTACATATAGTGGAAATACTGCAGTAATTCAATTCAAGGCACCTATAGGTAGAGCCAAATATAACAAAAAACAGGCTGATTTTCTCCAATGATCCTCTAACAGAAATTACGATGCATCCTTAACTGACATGCTCTGCTGGCTTTATCCTGACATGCATGGAGCTGCCTTGAAAGGTTTATGTTCTCTGTAACATGCAGATCCGAGCATGAGTGGGTTATTCAGATTTTCTAGATCAATCTCTGTCACACACACAAGCACACACAATCACACACACTTACAAACTCACACACACTACTTGCACGTGTGCATGACCAATGCATTATTCATCCACTGACAACTTATTACCTTCTGTACAACACATATGATTCATTATGATTTCATGATGCATTAATCCCCAAAGGAAACATGTGAGCTGATTGTTAATAAGTAATTTGATTGGCTTTGTACTCAAATATGATGTTAAATAACTGCATAGTAATATGCATGCACATGCACACACACACACACACACACACACACACACACACACTCGCACACACACACACACACACACACACACACACACACACACACGCACACACACACACACACACACACACACACACACACACACACACTGCTGTTAAGTAGATGTAGTATAGCCTAGCAGTAACATTTCTGCAATGAAAGGGACTAGACAGTAACTGTCAATTATGTGGAAAAAGTTGACTGTTGCATCAAAATCTGTCAAACGTATGTCAACTCCTGATCAATACATCCACTGCATGACTGTAGAGAAATGCCAACTATTTCCTCAGTCAGTGCTAAAACTAGTGTCTTGTTCTCATGCGGTGAATTGACACATTATATTATGACACTTTTTATGCTGACAGAACTCAGTTTAATTGGATCCATACAGACATGATGAGATACAACAATTTGGCAATTATATAAAACTTTTTGCTTTCTTTTATGACATTTCTTTGGGCCTCTTGTGACATTGCAACATTATAAATAATTAGACAGGATTTCATAGTCAAGATGAGATGTTCTGTGAGACCAAATCTTTTTTTTCTCAGGATAATCAGGCATATTCACTTTTAATCTTTTGAATCATCTCAACTACAAACAAAAACACAAAACAACAATGTTACCCCTCCCGCCCCCATCTTTGTCCTCATAATATGCAGCTTTTTCAGTATTTACAGTGTTCAATCCACTCTTCCTTACACTCTAAATAAAGGTCTGTATTTGTTTACCATCTTTGATCAAAAGTCCATTAGGAATCCCTTCTATGGGTTTGGCTCCAATCTGATTAGAATCTATCATATTTTGGAACCAGTCAGTTCCCTTTAAATTGCTTGAAATGTTTTCATGAAGAAATGATTCTTCTCTTCTGATCCGAGATTGTCTTCCGTTTTTTTTCTTTTTTTATAGCTGAAAGGTTATTTTCTTAAACCAAATGACAAAAGTAGTTCTATGTAGCACTTTCTGAGTGTTTTCTGAGATAGACACTTAGCAGTGGAATTGGAGCACTGATCCAGTCAACAGAAGAAAAGAACAAAAAACAAGGTGGCTTTGGTAACGGGATGCTTCTTTTCAACAAAAAAAATCTTCTCACTTACACTGTGTTGTCAACTGTAACATCTTCCCTTTATGAACTACAAGTTCCCTGGCACATTATAGCCTTTTAGTTTGCACATACTGTGCACAAGACCCACCTTGTCTTCTGTGTTTGCCTCCATCCTTTCTGGAGAATAATTCAGGGTAACTATGGGGCTGGTTGTAGCAGATTTTGAAGTGTGATGATGGAGAACTGCAATAAATTCAATGTATGAAAAAATTAAAAAATTGCTGGTTTGCTCTTCATCCAATGAACTGCTTGTATGTCATGTACTACTTTAACAAGTCTGCATGAAGGCAAAGGTCATTGTTATAGACCTTAAAATGTTTCCCACCCATATCTCTACATGGCCCATATACATTCAGACTGGCATATCTGTTTAAAAGGGGAGAAGGATGGGGTTAGTGGGGAGGGGGAGGGGGGAAAGGGATGTGCAGGGAAGAATGGATTCAATACCTGCAGTGCCCAATTGAGGTAAAACCTAGCATGATGCATTGTTATGTTCCTGGTTGGCTTTGGTCATTCAAAACCAAGATAACTTAAACATTATAACACAGTGTTCAGTCCTTTGGATATGCAGTCTTTCTGAAGGTCGGAGCACCCATCCTCCACAGTTTCAGATGCACCAGTGGGGCTCTGGAGCCTCTTAAGGACGGCTGTGGGAATGCCTCATCGTTGCAAACATTGTGTGACAAGAGTCAGTGGTCTCCAGTGAGTTGTCTAATCCTTCCTTCTCCTGATCTCCACAGACGAGAGAAGATGGCACGCTGTGTTAAGTTGTTTACACTTGTTTTCTGAATGCATTTGAATGATGGGAAATAGTCATGCACACTGCATTCCACATTCGTATTCATGAAACCTAACAAATTTGACACATTTGAGTGACTGTTGATGAAGTTGTTTGTGGGGAGGAACAGCGGCTGGCAGGGATTATACAGTACCACAATTGAACTTCCATTGCAGCACACAGACACAGAACACAAGCATGGCTCATAACTGCAAGAGCTGCACAGATGGAAAGATCTGTGCAAAGTGAGCGTCAAAAATGGCAGGCCTCCATGTGCACACATACACACACACACACACACACACACACACACACACACACCTACACACACATACACTCACACATACTGAAACACCACTAGCATTTCATTATAATTTATTTAATCATTCCTGATGTCTTAAGTCAATAAGTGCTTTACGCTCAAGGTCCCAAAACCAATAAATATTCATTTGCAGCTGGGCAGTTTAAAACATTGTTTTCTCCAACACAATTCTGTGGTAAAAATGCTGATCAGTGGGAGGTACCTCCTCCTTCTCTCCCCAGGCTCAGGCTCACCTGTCTCGATGGCGCATGATAAACATAAATTTAAAATAATGATAAGCACGATCAGTGAGAGTTCATGTGATGAAGGCTCAAAGCAGCTTGTCCTTCTGCCCCCACTCAGACATCAGTCTCCTCTCCATCCAGAGGGTGTGTGTGGCACTGCACCCTCTCCTCCAGACTGATGTCCTCTGTGGTCGTGCTGGCATGACTGACAGCGCCTCGGTGTGGCAAGGAAGGGAACTGCAAGGTGTGTCTGCTCTTAGCGGCCCTGCCCTTCCCCGCCCCGTTGCTGTAGGACACAACTAATCGCCGGCTCTCCTCAGGCGCAGCGGAGGGGGAAGGGCCCGAGTCGGCCTTGAGGTGAGGTGTCCCTTGGGAGTCACCGCTGGGGTCACTGGCATTGTTGTCATGGAGATCTGGCAGATTGCCAGTGGCGATGCTGCCGCTCTTGATGTGCGGCGTGTGGCTGTGGGTATGGCGGTACTCCTCGTCAATGTCCTTACCCAGCTTCCACCTCTTCCACTTCTTCAGCATCTCCGACTGCACCTGGAGACAGAGAGAGAGAGAGAGAGAGAGAGAGAGAGAGAGAGAGAGGTATGGGGGAGGCACATGAAGATGGGGATGAAGATTAAATAAGACAGAGAGCACTGCATTAGATGGATGTCTCTTGCCAAAGACTACATTTAAAGGTTTCGAGATTAGCAGATGGATGATGTTGTGTCTGTCCCACCACATAGACAAAAGCATGGAGTGGAACCTGAACAAAGATTGAGCTTTTATAAAAGAACAGGATAAAGATTAGGAAGAGGAACACACTTATTATGAAAAATGTCTTATTTATCTTCTCTACAAAGGGAAAGGAAGGAACTCTAGCAAAGGCTGAGATTAAATTAAGACGGTGCTTGATGTGAAAGTGTATCTGTCTCACCTCTTTGTTGACGAAGCAGTACAAGATGGCAACCAGCAGCCCCTGAAGAGGAAGACACATTGTCATCATTTCATTCATATCACATAATGGAAACAAGCTCTTGAAAACATAACCCTTGTTGTAGTAATATTTATGCTACTAATATCTGTGGATTCTCAGAGAAGCAAAGATGCCTTGAAGAAACAACAAATTTAGAAATACTCTGTGTGCCTCAGAAAAGAAAAAAGAGATAAAAGAGATAGAAAACATACTGAAGCAATGGTCAACTATTGAACTATTCAAGGATGGAAACCTCCTGTGGAGTTCTGCTCTGACCTGGAAGGAGTTGAACAGAAGGTCGTAGAAGAGGCGTATGAGGCGCAGCATGGAGCCTTTTGGGACGGACTCGTCGATGACGAAGGTGAAGAGGATGGCATGAATCCCCAGCAGGGGGATGAGAGTCAGAGTGGACTTTGCTAGTCTGGACACGAAGAGAAATGGGGACGTGGGGACAGGTTTTTAAATTTTTGTTTGACAAAAAATAAGTATATACACATGCATAAAATGTATCTAACCAGAGAATAACACACAAAAAACATTTGAATATGGTCCTCAGTGGAGGAATGGCAATACTGTTTAATTTCTAACATTTTAAGCTTTCATTTCAGGTTAACATTCTTTTCCAGGGAGACTTACAATGAAGGAGAGAATGACAAATATTCCCAAATATTCCCCAAAATTTTCTCACCTGAACTTGTAGTCAGTGTATCTCATCTGATGAGCCTTGAGTTTAGACATCAGGATTTTGATAATTCGGATGAAGATGAAAAAGTTAATCTGGATGAGGGAGAGGAAATTAAGTCAAAGCAAAAAATATGTAATGTAGAGTATCAGTTAACAGTGAGAGAGAGAGAAAGAGTGAGATAGAGAGAGAGACTCCCAAAAAGGGGCATGTCAGGACAGCTGGTCTGTCATTTTGTAACTCTTGATGAGTATTTCTGTGGGACTTAACCTGGCCACACACACACACACACACACACACACACACACACACACTCTTATGATCCACTGCAGAACCCTCTCAGATGACAGAGAACATTAATTATTACAGCGCTCAAGCTATTAGCTCTCCAAGTTTGGTAACATTGGTATGTTGTCTTAACAGAGTGTGTACGTGTGAATGTGTGTGTGTGTGTGTGTGTCTGCTGGCCTGCATGCATGCACACAAATACAGTTTATTCGGGTGTGAATATGTGTTTGTGTGTGTAAGCGTAAACTAAAGTACAGGATTATGCTGTGGGATTATGTTAAAGGATTATGCATGGCATTATAGAACAATATGGCAAAGATTCCAGTTAGGACAACAAATAGGAATTTCCCAGACTGTAGATAAGACTTACACAGTCCAGGAAATATAAGTGTGTGAATATTTCAGCATGTGTGTGTGTGCGCACGTATGTTTGAGCATGTGGTCAACAGGGTCATCACTGTTAGTATGCACTTGTGTTCTTAAGTGTATCCATGTATAATGTTGTTTGTCTCTATGGGAAAAGGGGACAGGAAAGACACACACTCAGCGAGAGAGAAATTCCACACACACACACACACACACACACACACACACAAAGAATTTGTATGTATGTGTGTATGTATGTGTGTGTGGACTCGGGGGGTTTGGGGTGGGCCATTGTCTGACTGCAGGAAGAACTATGACAGAGACTATATAGCCATACCTGTACATACTTACTCACAAGTATGTGCACACACACTTTCGCACACACACCTCCACACACACACACACACACACACACACACACACACACACACACACACACACACACACACAGAGACACACAGCATACAAGGGCAATTGGTATCTCTACTCACAGCAGCATCTGCCAAGAAACAATCAATCGATGGCAGTTGCTATGTGTGTGTATGTGTGTGTGTGTGTGTGTGTGTGTGTGTGTGTGTGTGTGTGTGTGTGTGTGTGTGTGTGTGTGTCTTGGTGCATCTGCAGCTCACACATACATGCATGCCCGCACACTCTGGTCTTGACCGACTTACCAGATAAGCAAACAGTATAGGGGACCGGATGATCCACCAGTATCCCATGTTCATATTCCTCTCCCAGCACCTACACACACACACACACACACACACACACACACATACACACAGGTATTTAACTCTCTGGAATTTATTGCTGTTTCCATTGGGATTCTGATTCTTTTAACAATTAGCCACCAAAGAGTCATCAGATATCCATATATTTGAATATGAATATGGTTTTAAGGGAATGAAAAGGGAAAAGGCATAAAATGAATTTAAGACTATAGCCATGTTTCTCCACACGGATCATAGATATAAGATGATAGATCTAATCTTCCATTCATTTCATCTGATGAGTGAAAGGGATCAAACTTACTCCTCGTTCTCATATAAATACTTCACTGTGACCCATGGCAACACGAATATGAGCGGTGCACCTGAGAATGAGAGAGGCAAAATATGGAAGTGAGCAGACATTTGACATGTTAACAAAGTAAAACTTTATAACAAATGCAGTTAAAGGAATACGAGCTTGTGGGAGATTGGTCGACTTACTCAGGAAGTGATGAGAATGTAAACACCAAAATCAAAATCATCCATGTGTCCCCAGTAGATCATTGTGCACCATGTTGCACCAGTTCTTTAGCATACACCATGCTGAGTGACAGTATTTGAGTATTTTATTTCAGTATTTTATTTTTGTATCATATTTTGATATTTTTGTACAATATTTAAGATTACTTATCCTTTAACTTTAGAGCTGCTAGTGAACAACCTACCAGGGATGATTTTGGTGTCTATGTTCTCATAGACAATGTATTCCTATAATAATCACTGTGTAATAGTTGTCATTGTCATTGTCAGTCACTGTGTAATAGTTAAGTTAATAATTACCCCAGCCGATGGCCAGGTAAATATAGAAGTAGTTCCTCTCGCTGAATACGGTGATAACGAGCAGGCTGTGCAGGTAGATGCCCTCCACCAGCAGCCAATAGTTGTTGGCCATTACACTGTATTGCATCATCACCATGGCAGCGCGACACCAAGTCACAGCCTGACACACAACACAGGAAGTGGAAGTAACAAACAATCAGAGAGGGTGACACATTCAAAAGTCTTTAATATTGGTCACAATCAAAAAGTCACAATCAGAACCCCAACAGGGCCAGCCGGATGCTCTGCCAAATACTTTGCTGCTGTCCAGGGTTAAGTCTAGGTCAGACTACAAGACAAGGGCAGTTCAGCATAACTGACTGGTCTGATTTCCATTTGACTGGAAAGGTGTTCACACAGCGTGATGGGACAAACTTGGCCGTCACACACATAAAGATGAGAGATCACACACTACTTGATGCTGTCATTCAAAAACATTTTCCCATTCGTCTAGAACAGTTCACTGAAAATATAATTTCAAAATAACTCTTCTATCATTTCTTGCATCATGGTACAGAAGCTACAGATTACATTAACATTACAAATGTATTTTGAAGTTACATTATTACAAGGATATGATTGATGAAGAATTTTGTATGAGACTTCTGCCACTTAACTTTTAATTGCATACTAATGTGGACTGATCCAAGCACACTGCCAATTTATACCATTTTATATGAGATTTATTCCTCCAAATGAAGTTGTATAGCAACTTATCAAGAACTATCTATGTGAATGGGCGCTGTGGTTGACATTCTTTTTTTCCCCCCAATGAGCTAAACTCCTATTGGCTGTTGCAAGTTTCACCCTCAGATTTCAGTGACGCTTGGTGACAAGACTTCCTAGCATTGGTGTTAAAATCACCTCGTGTGACCTAGCTTATTAACCAGCGAGTGCTAAGACACATCGATGCGTGGTGTGTGTGCTCTAACCGGTATGTTGACCCATGCTTCTGTCTGGCGGTCGCTGCTGCTCCTGGGGTCCAGGGTGAGGGCCAGCGTGTCCAGCAGGGCGTCTTTCACCAGGATGGACACGGCTCTCAGGATGAAGGAGGCAAACAGGTTCATGTGGATGTTGTTCCTCATACAGTGGAGCTTCCTGGTAGTGAGATAAGTTTGAGCTTTTTTTTTTTTTTATTGTATGTGACTTTACTGTTGCTATACTGCATGCTTTAACATGAACCACATTCCTTTAATGTAGCGCTTTACTTTTCTCCTTTGTTTCTTTGTTTCTTTCTTTCTTTGTTTCTTTCTTTCTTTCTTTCTTCTTTTCCTCGTTCCAGCCTTCCTTACTTCCTTCCCTCCTTGCTTCCTTCATTAATTCCTCCCTTCCTTTCTTCTGTCCCTCAATTCTTTCCTCCTTCCTTCCTTTCTTCCTTCCTTCCTGCCTTCCTCCCTTCCTTTCTTCTTTTCGTCGATTCTTCCCTCCTTTCTGCCTTTCTTTCTTCCTTCCTTCCTTCCTTCCTTCTTTCCTTCCTTCCTTCCTTCACACTTTCCTTTCTTACCTCTTTCCTTCCATCCTTTCTTCCTATCCTATCCTTCCTTTCTTTATTCCTCCCTTCTTTCCCTCCTTTCTCTCCTCCCTTCCTTCCTTCCCTCTTTGCTTCCTTCCTTCTTTCCACCCTTCCCTCCTTCCTTGCTTCCTTCCTTACTTTCTTCTTTCTTTCATTCCCTCCTTCCTCCCTTCCTTCCTGTGCCTGTGCTACCTGAAGGTGATGAGTATTCCCAGGGCGAGTATGAGAGCTCCCAGGGAGAGCGAGTAGCCCACTGTGTACATGGCGCGGAACTGACTGAGGATGCGACCATACTGCTGCTGCAGGGACAACAGGAGAGAAAGAGAGAGAGAGAGTCGTTTACTTTCACATATCGAGACAATTCAGATAGTGTCAAGTACAAGGTCACAGTCACAAAAGTATAGTAAATTGTGCTAAATTGTGCACTTAAAACTAAATTGAACTTCAAGTAGTTTTCTACACACAGTCACACACACACACAGTCTTTCACACAGCCATGCACACATACTACTACACACACCTCACCTGGCCAGGGTCGTCCTCACATTCGCTGGTATTCTTTTGTGCCCAGCGACCATCTGTACCACAGACTCTGTACACCAGACCCTGCTGGACTGGACACACGGACGCACACACACACGCACGCACGCACGCACGCACGCACGCACGCACGCACGCACGCACGCACGCACGCACACACACACACACATGCACGCACACATCAGATTTCATCTCAATGATCTGTTTCTTTTCAGCAGGGTACAATGAGATGGGTTTTATTGAGGCTACTGAGATGTCATCATGAGGCATAACTGTTACTCTAAATTGTGGGAGCATTAATGGAGGTGAGTCATTAATATTTTATTTTCACACTTTTCAAGGTAGGTAGAAAGTAAAATGCTTTAAGACTGAATAGGGTGGCTGAATCACCGTCTATGGAGAACAAAGTCATTCATTCATTCTCTCTACTCATTTAATCCTATTTAGGCTCTTGGGAGGGGGCTGGAGCCTATTCCAGCATGTACTGTATGTGGGGAAGGCAGGGAGAAACTGGACAGGTCGCCAGTCCATCACAGGGCCAACAGACACCCTCACATTAATATCTATGGGCATTTTAGAGTCTCCAATTCACCTGACTTGCATGTCATTGATATTAACTATGAGTTGCATGCTCCACAAGACAGATGGGCTGGGTTGTTCCTGAAAACGCAAAGTGCAATCTTCACACCACTTGACACCTTGTAAGACTCTAAAGTAACATCTGACTAATCTTTGGCCTTTACACCCTACTAATCCCATACACTTTGCTGAATGTTGTGTACACAGCAGCTGAATACCACACACGCTATTGAGCAGTGCATTCATCTAACAGATTGTAAGATGTTTTCATGCCACTGAATAGCAAGGACATATGATGGGGTACGACGCTTCATTGTGCAATCACTTTCCATTCATCAACTCTCGCTCCGTAGGATGACTTTAATTAAGAACGCTTTAAGTGGTCTTTCTCTTAAATACTTGTCTCATTCCATCTCTTGCTCTCTCTCTTTCTCTTCCTGTCTTTCTTGCACACACATACTGTACACACACACACACACATACACACACGCTCACAGACAGACCTTTACGGTACCATGGCAGGAACCATGGGCAGGAGACATTGACAGTTGTTCCTGGGAGTCCATCGGGCCAGCAGGCATACTGGTCAAAGGTCCTGTTACACACCAGCCCTGCAGGGGAGAGCAGAGAACTTCATCTGTAAAACCCGTGGTCAGGGCTTAGGTCAGCCTGACTTCATTCTACTCACTGCATGCGTCTTATTTAGACACTGCCCCTGTGCCTGCCCTTATGGTGTGAACACCGTCACATGTTGATGACCCCACACTGGGAGGAGGAGGGCTCACCAGTGGCGGGGGGCGTGGTGCTGATGTGGTCCAGGCACTGGTTCCTGTAGCTGCCCCACTGCTCCTTCAGAAGCTCCAGGGAGTTCGTGGAGGAGACCTGGAGGAAGACGCAACCTCCTGGCTTCAGTCTTCGAACTCTGGCTTTGAGTCGATGTGAAAACGCTTCATAGCACTCCCCGCGATTTCATTAGCATCACCACCACCACCGCCTTCCCCCATCACCACCCTCATCATAATTATTATCATTATCCTCACCACCACTGATATCATCATCGTTGTCGTCATCAACAACAACAGCCTGTATATTCACATGTTCATGCATATTTATAAGCACAGGGATCTCGTTGGATCAAAGATCCACAGAGAGAACAATCTCAATAAGCAATCCTCCTCATGGATTAAGCTGATCATCGTGGAATAATAGGCCAGGTGGCCAGTCTAAACTGGTAATCAGAACTACTCATCATTAGTCATTTGGTTGGGTAATGAGAAGCATAGGCGACCAATTATTGCGTCCCAGTCTGTGTGTGTGTGTGTGTGAGAGAGAGAGAGGGGTGTGGGGGTGGTCGGGGGTCGGGGTCTTACTGTACCTGTGTGTAGCAGCAGAGCATGAGCAAGGCCAAGAGGACACACACCTGGGACATCCCACTGATGCTGGGAGGATGGGGGTCGGTGGGGATGGGAGCGCAGAGGGGGCCCAACTCATGAGGGGGTCTTGGCCCTATCTTGCCGTGCGGCCTACACGCAACATGGAGACGCTTGTTAGTGGAGAGAGAGAGTGTGTGTGTGTGTGTGTGTGTGTGTGCACAGGTGGACACCTGTGACAATGTTAATGCAGTCCTCTGGAAATGCATTTGCAATTGCATTTTGCCAGGGAATCCGCACAGTGGCGAGTGTATTAAATGGCAAAGACAGGAGGCGCTGTTTCGCTTTTTATATTTGGATAAGCATTTACATTTTGCCACCTTTACAGCATAATATTGTCTTTGATAATGAAATGTAAAACACCCTATTAGAGAGTGCAAAACCATATAAGGTAAATGACATATCAATTATAATTTTGACACCATTATCGCATAATCACATGAAACATATCTATGCAGTTGGGGAAATACATTTTAATTTTCCAATTTGCATCATCATTTGAATAAAGCTATAAATAAAGCGTGCAAATCTCTGTTTAAATGAAATGTCAGTACTAGTATAGGAATTGTCAAATGCAAATGACATTATTGAATTTGAATTTGAATTTTGAGCCAAAAACTGCACATACAAGTGGCAAATTTAAATTCAAATGTAGGATTACATGGCCATTTTACATATTACATTTCTATTTGAATTATACATGCGATACGCTTCCATATATATGACTGTGTGTGTGTGTGTGTGTTTGTGTGTGTATGTGTGTTTTCATGACAAGTGCAAGTTTCCTGGAGCATCAGCTGATATCGATCGTCGTCGGCAGTGAAGTCGGAGAACAGAACGAAATCTGAAACGTTTCTGCAAAAAACACCTTGACCATGCAAACATTTTTGGCTAAAACGTTTCAAATTCCATTCTGTTCCAGTCTCTTTGGTTGCTCTTTGCTTCTGCTGAAGAGCATGTCCAGTCGTTTGCATATGTGTGTGTATGTGTGTGTGTGTCTGTTGAATTACCAGACAGAGATGTAAGCCAAACACTGATAAGATGAAGTGTTATCATAGCACACAGATTATCACCTACATTTCAACTGACTACAGTGAAAACAACAGGAAGGTGAACTGCTTCTGTTACAATAATTGTCTTCTTCCTACAGCGCCAACAGATACTTTATCTCTTGGTGTTACAGTAATAACCTTCCACTTTATGACCAAATACAGCTCTTAT
The DNA here is from genome assembly GCF_046629955.1 of Centroberyx affinis. Taxonomy (NCBI): domain Eukaryota; kingdom Metazoa; phylum Chordata; class Actinopteri; order Beryciformes; family Berycidae; genus Centroberyx; species Centroberyx affinis. The sequence goes on along the minus strand of NW_027282027.1, from coordinate 38,604 downwards.
TTAGCAAGCAGCAGGCAAAAAGGAGAACAGAGGGAGACACAGACAGACACACAGACAGAGAGAAACAGACAGGGAGACAGAGAGAGAAATTCTCACGTAATCTGCATGTTTAGTACACAATCGGAGAGATGAACATGCACTGTTATGATGATAAATATTGTTCATCAGTAAATTATATGAATATGAATCTCAGGATGGAGCCTTAAGGAGGCTGCTATGGCCTCACTTAAGGAGCAACCTTGTAATGAGCAGATAATTCAAGTAATGTCATCTCCAAAACTAATAGTGTAGTTTCCCTAAGGCTTATAGATATATAGGCCTATATTATAGTATATATAATAGGATGGATTTCACTTTTCTTTGATCTTTATGTGTACCTGGGCATGTGTGTGCATAAGCGGGCATGTACATGTGTGTGTGTCTGTGTAACTAGGCTGCCTCAGCGTCTGTCTGTCTGTTGTTATTTAACCACAGTGTTGACCAGTGGATGGGGCAAAATCACAGTAGTATCTCAAACTGATAGCCTTATTGATTTTACAGACAGCTTTTACCTTACTCACACACACACACACACACACACACACACACACACACACACACACACACACACACAGTGTGCCAGCATGCTGTGGAATGAGGATATTCAAATGTATTTTCAAGGCTATGTGGAAGGGAACAGAGGATTTACTAAAGAAAGGAAGAAATCCAAGGTGCACAGCCAGCAAGAGTCCAGATACATTTAGATACAGATACAAGGCCACTAATCAAATCCTCCTCCAAATATGTTCACTAGCTGCTACTGTTGCTGTTGTTGGGTGAAACTTCAAAACTGCAATTTTGGTGATCTTTATGTTTTGAATTGAATGATCAATTAGTGCTAAATGGCTTGAGAAAATGTTATGACCTATATGATCTTATGAAACCCCTTCCAAAATACATGGTTATCAATTTAAGGATAAGTCTGTTTTTCATAATTCTTGACATTTTGGATATACATGTAATCAGAGAAACATTTGTCGGCTTGGATTCCATTCTGCTCTATACAACTGAGCCAATGCTAATATCTCTATTGTTAATAGTCAATGCTGGGTTTATGTGTTTATGTTACATGTAAATTCAGCAGTAAAGCCCTGAATTCCTTGCTGATAATCATGAATTCAGAGCTGATGTGCGTGTGTGTGTGTGTGTGTGTGTGTTTGAGTGGGAGAGCGAAAGAGGGAGAGAGAGAGCGATTATCATATGCATGACAATGCTTACTGATTTGCATGTGCACAAGCAGCCTGTGTGAGTCCTGGCTTTTTCTTTGAAATATTCCAATACAATATACATATAAATCTGCATGTATATCTAAGCAAATGGCCACTGATGACACACTCTTTGCGTGCATGCGTGTGTGTGTGTGTGTGTGTGTGTGTGTGTGTGTGTGTGTGTGTGTGTGTATGTATGTATGTGTGTGTGGTCAACATTATGCATCCTGAGGGAGATTTGTTTATGCACACATAGAGATTAAACCATTATTACAATTATTAATCTCCCTCTCTCTAGCTCACGCTTTCCCTTCTCTCTCTGGGGATGAAAGAGGTGGAGATGCAATAGATGCTACAATAACCTTACTGTTATTGACTTATTACACGGAGCCTTTGTAGGTGAGGCCATAGCAGACTCCTGGTCTCCCTGAGGTTCATATTAATATCATATGAATTAAACAAGGTTTCTAATAACAACACTAACATGCTGCATGCTCTCTCTGTCCCTCTGTCTACCTGTTTCTCTCTCTCATTCTATTTTTCATCCTCATCAGAACTACCAACTGTAGCTACTTTAGCCTACTGTAGCCTTTTTGCCTTCTTTTCTTCATAGCCTGTATGAGTGTGCCAAAAGAAAGATCATGTCTCTCTCTCCTCCCACACATTTCCATATGAATGCACAATATATGTGCCTGTCCTGGAGGAAGAGGAAGAGCGTGGGATGTAGACAGAGGGTGTGAGAGCAGGTCATTAGAAGGTCTCAAACTACTCATCACGCCACAACGACATTGATCTCAAACGATCAATTGACCAATAATGAAGTCTGTCAAGCAAACAGACCATTCCCCATCATCATTAAAGTCGTTCATTTGTATTTGTGGCATAATGTTATGGAATAATTACATTAGCACCCCCCCTCCCCCTCATTATGTTGTTTTAATCAATAAGCCTTCTCTATGTGATGTGAGCTGGTGATTAGGAAGAGTATGTAGGTGGTTACAGAAAGATGAGTGCAGCAGCTGTAATAGAGCTAATGTAGTCAAGAAACAGCTGTAATTAGGGTGTTTCTGCCTCAATGAGCCACCCCGCCTGCAGGAAACTAATATTGCCCTCCTACACCACTCCTCTGCTTCTGTCTTCTTTCTTTCTTTCTTTCTTTCTTTCTTCTGTATGCCAATCTGTTTTCAGTGATAGATTAGGCGTGCTTGGCAAGTAGTGACCAGCTGACTATCACAATGATGTTTGTGTGTGTGTGTGAGTGTGAGTGTGTGTGTGTGTGCGCGCGCGCGCGTGCTTGTGTGTTATGATTAACTCGACTCGGCGCTGGAGGCGACCCAGAACCTGCTCCCTCTGCAGATGTTACACTTCACTAACAGAGCAAGAGCCATCTTTCTTTCTCCTTTTTTTCCTCTGTCTGTCTCTCCAGGTCTCTTTCTCTCTCTGACTATCTATTCCCCCCCCCTCTCTCTCTCTCTCTCTCTCTCTCTCTCTGCCTTGCTCTACTACTCTCTAACTGTCCAGCCACTCAAAGCGAACTGATGCTGGCTTATCAAAAAAAAACAAAAAAAAAATTCCCATCAGCCAACCCTTGCAGAATCCTACCCTGTTCCCTTCTTTTTATTATTTCCTTTGTCTTCTCGAGGGAGAATCAACAGACCATCTTATTTCCTGTCTCGAGGACAGTGCACTGGGAAACACACAGAGACAGCAGAGCAGGCACTGAAAGGCACACGATTCAATCGTATGTCCCCTGTATGCATCTCAGACAAACAGGTTGAAACCCCTACAGCAGCTGATCAAAACATTGTTCTATAGTTTACACATGATACACCGGCCTCATGTCCTCTAAATACATCGCCTACAGTTCTTTACCCTGTAAACACATTAGTCATTAGTACTTTAGCCCCTAATCTGAGCTTGAGAACTCCCTGACCTGCGCTGCTGTGTGCGGCAGCCTATAAGCTTCCATAGTTTTTGTCCATTAATAGTACAAAGTTCTTCACTCTTCACGTGGAGAAAACATTAGAGCAAAATCAGCTCCATTCTGGCAGGATTACGCATAATGATGAAGCATGGGAGATAGTTTGGCACCCAGCAGTGATGCAAATATCATTCTCAAATCACCACCACCACCACTGAGTCAAATGGGAGACATCTGGGGTTGGAAAGAAGTTTGGTTGCCACTATGACACTGACAGATGGTATGAGTGGCTCTTAGCTGATCACTGTATTCATTATGAACTGGCATTTCTGTTTGGTGACGTCTTGTGTGTTCCTGACCTGGCGAGGTGAAATCATGGCTACGCTGGATCGGAAAGGCATGCGTCCAGTGGTGGGTGAGGATTAACCCAGCAATGTCCAGATGAGAGCTATAAAAGTTGTGTGTGTGCACGTGTGGAGTGTGTGAAAGAGAGAGGGAGAGGGAGGGAGAGAGGGAGAGAGAGAAAGAGAGCACATGGGGAGAAGGCTTGGCCAGTACATACCATTCTCACTCTCCCATGGTGAATGCCAAGACCCAGACCCTAAATCCTCAGCCAGCCCCTGCTCCCTGGACTCCTCCACAAAAATGCTTGACTCATACCTCAACATGTATCCTACCAACCATATATTCATCCTGACATTGGTCCCATACATGCCCTCTCTCCTATGGAAACAAAATAGATTGACCACCCCACACACACACACACACACACACACACACACACACACACACACACACACACACACTTACACAACCAAAAAATTCAAATAGAAATGTAGCAATGTGTAGCAAAGGTGACACTCACGCTCATTTCTTGGTAGACTGGCCAGAACTTTTCCCTGTGGGGAGAAATGTCACAGGCGAGTGTGTTAGTGTGTATCATATCCAAACTAACCCACCGACCTACCTGTCATGCTTTCGCTAAAGGCGCATCTGCTAAACACTTCCCGACACACACCATCACACTTGTGACAGCCACCAACATGAGGGACAGAAACTGGTCTATGGAAGACTGATATGGACTGACACACAATGGCACAAACACGCACATGCATGAACACACACAAACTCACACACACACACACACACACACACACACACACACACACACACACACTGCACCAACCGTTCTTTTATAAAGGCTTTAATGGAAAATGGAAAAGCATCTGATAATACAAAAGCAACCAGTTGCATTCAAGGAAGAAATGAGAAAATCTGTATAATCCTATGCACTTAAATTGTTATTGTTAAGCGTCCATATGTCATCTGTGCATGTGTGTGTGCCTACATGCATGCATGTGTGTGTGCGTGTGTGGGATAAAGACAGCCATAGCACCCACATAGCAACTATATGAAAACACAGAGGAGACAATGGGAGGGTGAAACAAAGACACAACAGTCTGGACCTTGCCCAGAGACAGAGACGTAGGAATGCTGGGTAACATTTGGAAAAGGTGTAGGGCTTCATAACTCAGTATTACTACAGTGCAACCAAATCAACACATTTTGCTTGGACAAGTCCATATCACAAGTTGTTGCTCACTCTGTTAAATATCTGCCACAGATTAAGCAGAGGAAGACAGGGGCGCCCTGGTGGCTCACCGAGTAGGGCGCGTACCATTTGGCTCAGGCCTTCCCGTAATGACCTGGGTTCAAATCTGACCCATGGTCCTTTGCTGCATGTCCTCCCCTTGCTCTTTCTCCCATACCTTCCTGTCTCTCTCTCACTATATCCCTTGAATAAAGCATAAAATGCCAAAAATAAAATCTTTAAAAAAAAAAAAGCAGAGGAAAACAATGTTTTTGAAGTCAGAGGTTCGTTTTGACTTCTCTTAACTTTTGTCATTAGAATTCTGCATTATCTTTTTGGGTTGTTCAAACTGTGGTGGAAAGATTTGAAAACTTTTTCAAATCTATTTTCTATGTGAGAATCAACAACCAATAGGTAAATCTATATACTTCAGTCAGAAACCACAATCTACAACCTACATCCTTCAATCAACCACCACAAAATGCACTGGAGCATAGATAGCAGTAAACAGCCCCAAACTTGCATGACTGATGCTTTCGATAAACCCTGGAGTCATTACCAGCAATGACTAAAAGCCAAATGCTATTTCATTCTTCAGCAACTCGCAAAGCCCTGAAGCTCATAAAAAGGCAAAATTTTGTAAAAGACAAAACATCGCTATGGCTTCTCCACCCATTTTCCAAAGGAAACGCAAGAGTGGTTTTTCATGGACAATATGCTTCAGAGCTCATATCTCTGCCTTAGCAACCTTGGCTCTTATTACTGGGGAGATTTTGGCCAACTGCATAAACAGTACAGAGAACGTGAGAAAAATGAAAACAGTTCATAATCACTGCAAATTAAAAAACTGACTTCCCTAGTTAGACATTGCTGCACCTTAGCAACAGTTACCAAGACAGCAGTGACATCGGATCCATTCACATAACCAGATATCTCCTTATAGGGTTAAAGTCTTCAATGAGTGATTTTACATGCATATTAATATTCAGAAATGTTCAAATATAGTATTTTGTTTAAGCGCTGTCATGCCATATCATGTTTACAAAAACCAAGAAAAATTGATATCCCAATTACGAGAAACCTGAATGTGACAGCCAGAACTTGTCACTATTAACTAGGATACTGAGGCATGTAAACACTTGTTGTCCCATTTATTTGGGTTTGCTGTGTGTGTATGTTTTTTTTTCCACAGTATTATTCATAATTATGCTAATTCATATTTACAGGGATGTTTGTGATCGGGATATGAAGATGCAATGCTTCACCTAGGATGTGAGCTTATATCTGGAATACTCTGCACACGCAAATCCACTCACTGAAAATGGAACTGAGATGGAATTAAATTTGTTCTGGCCTTGGATGTGACAGCAAGGTAGACTGAGACCTTGACTGTTTGAAACTACCACCAGGAAACCTGTAATTTCATCTCCTTTCCATGAACATTCCATGATCGTAGCAACTACACATTACTGCAAGAATACTATTCTGTTTGAGGTCTTCGACTAAATCTGTGAAGTCAACAATAGATTAAATATCGATGAGTATTGTTTATAGCATTGTTATAGCATAAACATGGGTTATTATGATCATGTGCATTTAAGAAAATGCCAACGTTTTGAATTTATACATTTCTTTCACACAGAGTCTCTTGATAGGGAATGTTCACTTGAGATATAATATTGATGTATAACTTGTGACCGTGATTTGATTTGCAATGCATGTCCACTAGTGACAGTTGATTTCCTAAATTCAAATGCTGCTATATAGTTGAATCAATGACAGACCGACTCTACACTTGCATTACCAAGGAGAACTGAGAAACACTCTCACACTGTGTTTTCATTCATTTTTGAATGGAAATATCTCATTTACAGGCTGCTTTTGAAAGTTGCACTTCTGTGAACATCCATTACAACTGAGCTGTTGATTTCCATTTAAATAAGATTTTTCCTGCTGTATTCGGGACATCTTTAAAGCAAAAAAACGCTGATCTATTGTATCTCAGATTGAATAAATGCACACAACATTGCAGTTATTTGCACTGTTTACAATTAATCTCAAGCCCATTAAAAAGATGAAAGTGAACTTATTTCTCTGTTTTCTCATATTCTCTCTGACAGACTTAATTTGAAAGAGGAATCTCTGTAAGTATGAAAAATGAGTGAAGTAAACAGTGTGGAGAAGTTGGGTCCATTTTTCTCTGTCAGATGAGATACATTTCAGATCTAGTGAGGAAACATAATTAGATGATTCTACTAAAGCTAAATAGACCCATATGTGCCAGAGGCATCTAGAGACATAAAGCTTAATCTTTGTGTGTGTGTGTGTGTGTGTGTATATATGTGTGTGTATATGTGTGCGAGAGAGAGAGAGAGAGAGAGAGAGAGAGAGAGAGAGAGAGAGAGAGAGAGAGAGAGCGTGGTCACGTATGCGGCTTTGAGGGCACAGCTCATAACTCAACTGAGTTTGGTTGGTTGTAATCTTACTCCCTTTATTTCTAATTCAAAGCGCTCTCCACCCAAATCACATTACAGATAATCAGAGTTATTGAGTTATCTTCACAAAGCTCAAAAGGGCAAAATTACGTCAAGAAACCCACCTACGTGCAGTGATAAATTTAGGCCAAAGCCACTGATTTAAAGACTAATCACCTCCAACGTCAGCGGCCTCATTTCCATTCTGAACACGACAGCCCATCTGACAGGAACTCCTACACTTGAGTATCATATCATATCTCGTGCCGTGGCATGCTGAGAGGTCTAGTTTCAGTCATTCTAAAAATGGAAACTGTGCAGAAATGGAAAAAGTTTAGTCGACGTCTTTCTGCCTAACTGGTTATCTGGACCACCCAGCGGTCAGATTGTCCGCTGTGTGTCGAGGCTCTCGGAGCGTCCAGCGTGAGGCGTTTGATGGTATAATGTCATCAAAGAGAGTCAGGGAGCGCATCTGGTGAAGCCAACTGTTCATATTCATTCCAAAGGTTTCATACAAACATCATGTAGTGTTTGAGTTTTACAATGCATAAGGCCACACACACATGCACATCATTTTCACACCGCACACGTACACACAAACACATTCACACACAGTCAGTGCGTTGTTGTGGAATACCATCAGGAGTGTGACAGCACACACATACGCTGAGATGGGAGTATATGGGAGTGTAGATGGAGAGCCAAATGACAGATGTATGTGGAGAGGGAGACGGCCCCAGAGGAAGCGAGAAGAGGAGGTCCATATGTTCTCTATCATTTGCAGCAGAGCAGGACTGAGCGTCTCTCCATCACACGAGAGCCCAAAGAGACAGCCAGGTGCATTATAGAAGCTGCACAGTAGTTGTAATATCAGCACTGTGCTGCAATTTAGGCCTGTATAGCAAACCTGACTGCAAATTGAGAGCGCTCTCTCGCTTTCTCTCTCTCACTCCCTCTCTCTCTGTGTCAGTCTCTAGGAGTGTATGGATTTGCAATGCATTCACAATTGTCTGTGTTTACATATATGTGATCCCAGATCCTCATCCCTATAGAGTCATGCTCTGTGTAACCTGAGTGTCAGAGCTAGCATGTACAATCCTACCATTCCCTCCCTAATCCCTCTGTCTTTCCCCTCCGCTGCTCTCGCTCTCTCTTGTTGCTAACGCTTTATCCCACTGTCCATTACTAATGAGGCCAAGCTTGCTCTGGAGAGTGTCAGCAACTATGACAAACCTGCTGCTACACACAAATATTTACACTGAACAGGCCCAGTGTGTGTGTGTGTGTGTGTGTGTGTGTGTTGTTGATGAGAGTAAAAGTTGTAAATTGCCAATGCAGAGCTGCCTCAAACACCTGAGGTGGAAACAGAAAGACTTTGTGAGTGAGTGTGTGTGTGTGTGTGTGTGTGTGTGTGTGTAGAGCAGACCATGCAGCAGGACCACAACACCAATCAGACTGGATAAAATAACAGTCCCAACACCTAACAATCAGAAAAGTTTTGTGTGAATGTGTGAGAGTGTGTGTGTGTGTGTGTGTATGTGTGTGTGTGTGTGTGTGTGTGTGTGTGTGTGTGTGTGTGTGTGTGTGTGTGTGTAATAAGAGAGGGGAAGGGAAAGAGAGCGAAAGAGAGTGCTGACACCCACCCAATTCTGATCAGTAACACCTCTCTCTCTCTCTCTCTCACTCTCTCTCTCTCTCTCTCTCCCCCTCTCTCTCCCTCTCTTTCTTTCAAAATGACAGAGGGAATGTGAAAGAGAGTAGGAGAAAATGTATTAAAAAGTAAACTAAAACAAATGTGGATAGGCCTTGCAGGAACCAGAGCTATGATGTGTTGGCCGGCTACACTGCCAGCAGGGTGTTGTGATGCGTCTAGTGCAGTTTGCTACACGAGCCATTGTATGTAGGGATGCCTGCAATCTCCCTCCTTTAGCTCCTGCTGCTGACCGCCCCAGCCGGGGTCCAGGAAGCAGTGCGTAAGTCCTTCTGTGGTCAGTACATAGCCTCTCCCTCACCAAGACTCCTATCATGCCTCCTCGTGGCAACCCACGGTAACTGGGGTTTTGCGAACTGGTAGGGGATCTCGGAGCTGCAGAGGTCCCTAGAGGTGATCCACCAACCACTGCCCCACTGCCATGTGGGTTAACCTGGGGAGGTAATGGTGGCTAGGGGAGTAAACCCTGAGACCAAATCTGCAGTTGGGGACAGGCAAAGACGGGGTCCTGCAGACCGGATCATTGGCAGTCCCCTGCAGCTCCAGCCAGACGAAGGTCGTCATGAGCTTCTCATGCCACTGGAAGTCTGTCTGGCGGAGTGAAGATGGTGGGAGTGAGGACTGCGCACCCACACCCTCACCTAAATCCTTTCCTTGCACAAGCCCCTTGCTCCACCCACATCTCAGCATCCCCTACTGGCTACAGCGAGAGGCTGATGACATGGCGCATTCCCCTTACACAGGGACGTTTCGCCACCCTCATCAGTGCCTATGCACCAACCCTGGATGCCGAGCAAAACATCAAAGAGGACTTTTACAGAGCTCTCGACTCCATCATCCAGAAAACCTCGGCTACAGATAAGCTCATCCTTATGGGAGACTTCAACGCTAGAGTGGGCTCTGAACATCGCATATGGAGTAAAGTCCTTGGCCAGCATGGAGTGGGGAAAATGAACAGCAATGGGCTTCGGCTCCTCTCCCTCTGCTCAGAACACCACCTGGTCATTACTAATACAACCTTCCAGATGAAAAACAGGCTCAAAACCACCTGGCACCTCCTGGACTACATCATCGTCCGTCAAAAGGACAGACAGTATGTACTCATCACCCGAGCCATGCGTGGGGCAGAGTGTTGGACTGATCATCTCATGGTCAGATCCAAACTCCTCATGAATATTTAACCGCGTCGCCCAAGGACAGCCCCAAACAGAAAACTCAACTGCACAGCACTTAACAACTCCACCACCACAGGCAACCGACACCTCCTTGCAAGTAACCTTACTCAGGTTCCTGAGGATTCCACTGATTGGTCGTTTCTGTGCACAGCTATCCACAGTGCAGCCTCGGAAGCACTTGGTCTGTCAAGGAAACGTAACCAGGACTGGTTTGATAACAACTCTGCCAAAATACAGTCACTCCTGCAAACAAAACATAAAACCCATAAGGCTCTCCTGTCAAACCCTGAATCACCGACCCTGAAAGCCGCTTTTGCTGAGGCAAGAGCTGCAACCAAGCGTGCTCTCCGGGTCATGGAATATACCTGGTGGGTGCAGAAGGCACAAGAAATCCAAATCCTTGCGGACTGCAATAACACCCAGGGCTTCTATGATGCCATCAAAGCCCTCTATGGCCCCAGGAAGCAAACCATTGCCCCGGTCCGATCAGCAGATGGAAACACTCTATTCAAGGACCGTCAAGAGATCCTTGACCACTGGGCTGGACACTTTGAGAGCCTCCTTAATCACATCAACCCGGTTGATCTTCAAATCCTCAATAAACTCCCAGATCTTCCACCAATCCTGCATCTCAACACTCCGCCACAGTTTTCTGAAGTCCTCCAAGCCGTCAGAGGCTTGAAAAACAATAAAAGTGCAGGACCTGATGGGATCCCGGCAGAGGTCTTCAAACATGGGGGGTACCTCTTGACACGCCGCCTACACCTTGTGATTGTGAACATCTGGAAGTCAGAGATCGTACCGCAGGAGTGGAAGGATGCCAACATTGTGGTCATTTACAAACAAAAGGGGGACAGAGCAGTTTGTGGGAATAGCCGAGGGATCTCCCTCCTCTCCATCGCAGGGAAAGTGCTGGCCAAAATCATGCTCCATAGACTGGTGGAGCACATTTCAGAAAGCGCTCTCCCAGAAACACAATGTGGCTTCAGGAAATCCAGATCCACTACTGACATGATTTTTGTCATACGGCAGCTGCAAGAGAAAAGCAGAGAACAGCGCAAAGACCTCCACATCGCCTTCATTGACCTCAGTAAAGCTTTTGATACCATCAACCGTGAGATGCTCTGGAAACAGCTCTCCAAACTTGGGGTATCACCCAAGTTTCTCTCCATCCTACAGAAACTGCACGATGGAATGCAAGCCAGAGTCCTTACGGGAGGTCTCCAATCAGAGTCCTTCAAAGTTGGGGTTGGGGTCAAGCAAGGCTGTGTCTTAGCACCAGTCTTATTCAACCTCCTGCTGTCAGCCATCACCCACCTCTTCCACCATGCCCTGGGACACAGGGAGGGAGTCCACCTGCAGTACCGCCTTGATTGAAGTCAATTTAACATCCGACGGCTCCAGGCACATACCAAGACAAAGTCATGCCAAATACACGAACTGCAGTATGCGGATGACTGTGCTGTCTTGGCACAAAAGCCACATTCCATGCAGCATGCCCTTAATACAATCTCTGCCATATACCAGTCCTTCAGTCTCCAAATCAATATACAAAAAACTGAAGTCATTGCTCAACTCACAGAGCAACCTTCCTCACCCCCCAGCTTCCAAATCAATGGTGTCCCACTGAAAGTGGAATACCCCACCCACCCCCCACCCCTCCCCTGGAGCAAGTGTCATCATCGGACACGATGGACAGCTAACAAAGTGAGTAGAGCAGACCATGCAGCAGGACCACAACACCAATCAGACTGGATAAAATAACAGTCCCAACACCTAACAATCAGAAAATTTTTCAAGTATGTGTGAGTGTGTGAGAGTGTGTGCGTGTGTGTGTGTATGTGTGTGTGTGTGTGTGTGTGTGTGTGTGTGTGAGTGTGTATAATAAGAGAGGAGAAGGGAAAGAGAGCGAAAGAGAGTGCTGACACCCACCCAATTCTGATCAGTAACACCCCTCTCTCTCTTTCTCTCTCTCTCTCTCTCTCTCTCTCTCCCCCTCTCTCCCTCTCTCCCTTTCAAAATGACAGAGGGAACGTGAAAGAGAGTAGGAGAAAATGTATTAAAAAGTAAACTAAAACAAATGTGGCTAGATCTTGCAGGAACCAGTTGGCATTCTGCGAGCTATATGTCAATCAGAACATCGGAGCATAACGTTGATATCAAAAGAGAAGAGCGGCTTCATTAAGTTATCAACATGACGCCTCGTCCCTCTAGCCAGCCACCACTGGTAAAGCCTTGGGCTGTTTCTGTGACAAGTGTCCCAAGATAAATAAACATGAAAATAAGGAGAAAATTCAATTATAGTGAGAGGAAGGCAGGAGGGATACGGGCATGAGACGCCACACACAGATGGACGCACAAGCACACACACATACACAAATAAAATGAAAACATTAATTGCTCAACATGGAAAGACTGATTACAGAGATTACTGAGAGAGTAATGGGTCCTTCTTCCTCAATGAGGACATTATAGTTTTCTATTCTTATTCTATTATTCTTCCTTCTTACCTTAGCTGAAAACCTTTCATGTCAACTTTTCAGGAATTAAAAACAGACTCCATCCATGCCTTTTTAAATTTACACAATGGGTTTTGGAAGGGTTTTCTCAGCCCATTGAAGAACATGAAATTATTCAATGCAAGTAACATGAACATGGAAAACTGGAGTTATTCATCTGAAAAGAGTGACAAGGTTTTATTCTCTTTAACAGAGGAGAAGCAAGGACAGTGTTGTCTACAAACCAGGGCAAAGCAGTTTGGTAAACACACACACACACACACACACACACACACACACACAGGCACCCAAACACAAAAATGCACATTCCTTCACGCGCTATTACCTGCTCAAATACACACACACACATGCACACACATACACACACACACACATTGAGAGATATCCATTAATGTAAGTAGCAACCTAGTTTGTAGTCACTAGGACAGGGATCAATATGTCACCAGAGAAAGACAGATACGTGTGTGTGTGTGTGTGTGGCAGGGGGAGGGGGATCTGCACAATGAATCAGACTGTATTAGATTAAATGAAATTGGACGACCTGGGTTTATCAGGAGCATATAGAGATGTGACTGCTCTATTTGTAATTTTCATCAAGCCTTATGGTCTACAGTATATTACTGTAATCTGGACTGGGCAGGCACTCTGCACACTGCTGCTGATGCTGATTGTTATGGTGATCAGGGTGGGATTAGTCTTTAGGATGTGACTGAGTAGGCAAAATTGACATTGGTAATTCACAATAGACTTGAAGTGTGATTGAGCTGTTATTATTCACGAATCAATATTCTCTTTGCTTCGGGTGACGTTGTCCTTGAATGCATCATCGACCTGGATCTGTTCTCTCAGTCCTTTTCTAAACCATTTGTATGAGTCAGGGTGTGCGGAGTTGCTGCTATTTGTATTTGTTCAACCAAACAAATTTTCAACAACACCGGGGGAAACTAAACAGTCAGTTATGAACTG